>NC_050581.1:87780914-87880993 GCF_011100635.1 Trichosurus vulpecula | reverse complement strand
CTTAAGATGCCAAAAAAAGTTGAGTTGACCATATACTTGTAAATAAACCTATTTATTCTTGCTAGAGTGTTCTCACTAGATTTTTATCATGCTTTTATTTTCTTATTGAGTAACTGTAAGGGAATTTCCAAAGGGACTTCCCTGGAGAGAAAGTTCAGGAATGAGATCAGTAATCCATCTTTTCTGGGTAGAAATTTCCTCAGATACTAGCCAAATTATGGAGTGGGGAAGGAGGGAAGGCAATCCTTTAAAAAAATATGGCCTTTTAGATAAGGCTCAAGAGGGGGATGTGTGTATTATTTTTTATACCAAACATCATAATTTATCTCCATCCAGATAGTTCTTTTTATGCATTTTCCATAAGGAAGGTTTCTTACACTTTTCAAATTGTGAACCTTTGGCCTGTTCCATTTTCACTGTGGTTCCTGTTTTCTTGGCAGGCACCTGTGACATGCCTGTAGAACTACTTGCTTAATGACCCCATTGGTCAGCAGAGCTGCTCCTGTGGAGCAAATGACTTTCACAGATGAGATCTGTCCAGATGTGTGTATGTGTGTGTGTGTGTATGTGTATGTGTGTATGAACATTCTTTTCCCCAAAGATGTATTTCCTCTATCCAGATTCCAGCTAAACAGATGGGGTAATATAACAGGAGCCTGAACGAAGGCTCTGGGACCCAGAGACAGGGAAAGAAATAAGGGGACCTATAGATCTGAAGATGCACAGATTCATGTCAAGTTCTTTTCATCCTAAATACTCCCTTTGCTTTCACATCCTTCATTACACAAATGCTTTATGATGCACCTCAGCTTTGGAAAGAGAAAGCGAAGAAGAAACCAATTGGAAGGGGATTCTTTAATGACAAGCTAAAAAAAATAGTGGATTCTTCTTCTCCAAGCCAGCTGAGGGTGGCTGTTTCCCATGGAAATTTTTTCTACCTATTATCTCATTCTGTTTCTTTCATGGATACATAGAGGTCATCATTCTCATTTGACATAGGAAGAAACTGAGGCATAACACCCTTTTTCCAAGAGTGTTAGAGCTGGGCCCTCGAATTTGGTTAAGAAACCTAAGGTAAGGGTTCTTAACCTGGGATCTATGAATTGGTGTTTTTTTTAAATTGATAACTATTTCAATATAACTAGTTTCCTTTATAATCTCATGTATTTTATTTTATGCACTTAAAAAGATTACTCTAAGAATAGTTCAGTATGCTTCATCATACTGTCAAAAGGGTCTATGGCACACACAAAAGGTTAAGAAACCTTGTCCTAAGGTGATTGGGGAGAGTCTTAAAACAATCATTAAATTAAATATCTAGCCAGTTTCTGAATAGCCCAGCTTGATCCTTCCAGGAAACCAATCTGTTTCTGAGTAGCACAGTAGATGGAGAGCAGGCCTGGAAGCCAGGAACACTTGAGTTCAAGTCCTAACTGTGTGACCCCTGAGTAAGTCAATTAAATCTCTCAGAGCTCTAAACAGCTAAGTAAGTTGCAAAGAAGGTATCAAACTACTTTGATGAAGGGAGTTTCCTTATCCAGGAATTCCCTAAAAAATATTATATCACCAGTCAGTTCCACTTCCTATTTGGGGCTAATGCTTAGCACAAAAACAGCACATAAAGATTCTTGAGAGAAGAGCAACATATCATAACTCTTCCTTTCTCTTTTATGTGAAAGTTCAGCCCCCTAGAACACAAAAGAAAATGCTTAATTAAGGAGATACTCTCTGGGATTACCCTACAGTTATAACCATGCCCTTCCCCAATAATAAAAAAAAAGCTGTCTTTTGGTCAGTTCCCTTTGTTAATAAATCTATTGATATTATTATAAATGTAAGTTATCAGAAAGAATAATAGCTAACATTTATGCAGTATCTTTTGCCCAAATTAGCAGAGTTGTTGCCAACCTGATATGTACCAGCAATGATAATTACCCTCTCCCTTCTCTTTAAATAATACAGGTAAGTTCTATCCCTGCATGTAGAAAGGGATGTGGTTACTCACTACACAATTCACGTACTTGGTTTCTCTGGTTTCATTGCATTCCACTGACTCCCATTCTAACAACTATCTTATTTGAAGTTTCTAAACATGACAATTCTATCTCTGGATTTTGTGTCTTTGCACTCCCCTATGCCTAAAATGTTCTCACCTTGACCTCTAAGAATCCCTAACTTCCTTCAAGACTCAGCTCAAATCCTATCAGAAGACCATTTTTGGTTCCTGATTACTCCATCAAAATAACTTCAATCTACTATACAAGTATCTTGTATCTCCCTAGTTGTTTGACATAGTTTTCTCTCCAATAGAATGCAAGCTGTTTGAGGACAGGAGCCACATTTTTGCCTTTTTTTTTGCATTCTTAGCTTCTAACGGGGAGCCTAGCACATAGATTAATCAATGCTTGTTGACTTGATTGGATGTCTGCTACCAATACCAACCCTCATGATAGCCCCAGAAGCACTAGGAATAAAACAAAGTCTCTAGATTCAGATGGGGCCACCAAAGACCTTTGCTCAGTTTGTGGCCATTTCCATCTTGATTTGCCATTTCCCTAGGCACCATCCCCACATCTATTCTAGAAAAGGTAGGTGAGTTAGCTGCCGGAAGAGCCTATTAGGTCCCCCCTTGAAAGGAAAGCGTCTCAAAATTAGCATAGACTCTAAGGTCCCTGGCTAAAATGAAATCAGCCTGTGGACAAATGGTAACTCATGTCTAAATTGAAAACATAAAGCCAGCTCCAGCACTGTACTTCATTCAGCTCCCAGGCTCCACACCACCAACCACATCGTTGCTATGACATTAATAAGGAAGAGAAGGGCTAGAGAGAGTTTTGTAGGCTGACATTGAATGCAGGCTGGCTAATCGATTCTTTTGAATACATCTATAAGGCTGAATGAGCTAGTCAGAATTCATTGTGTCAACCCCAACAAAATAGGGATAAAAGCACAGATACCCCAAAATAGGATGGGTCAATTAGTCAATTAGATTTTCTCAATTCTGTTAACCTCGAATATCTAAGGCATCCTTAGTTATATCAAAAAGAAAAATCATTTTTCCTTAGTAAATCATTTTTAACCAGGTCATATCTCCTTAAACAGAAAAAATACGAATTTTCTTTGGAGGTCTAGAGCTTGAAATTGTCATGCTCGTGGTATATATTTTTTTGCACAGCCTTTATTTTTCACAAGGCAGCAACTGCAGCTCAACAGAACCAAAAAATTGCTTCTGTTATATGGGGACTTCGATTTCTAATAACAGTGCAATGGGAAATAATCATTTTCCCCTGTCCATTGAACATATTTACTGAGCAAGGCAAGATACCAAACAGTGCTTGTTGCTAGTTACTCAGTCCTGGAGCCAGTCAGACAGCAGAGGAGAGACAGCAAAGAAGAGATGAGTAGGGTAATACCCATTCTTTTCTCCCAATTTCTTTTCCTGACTTTCACCTCCTTTGACTCCATTCTATAGCAACCAACATTTCTACTGACCTAAGATGGGGGATGGGGGATTTAGTTTGGCTCTGTATATGTTTGAAGAAGAAGATGATCTGGCTTTTGCGGGTAAAAATTTAAGATACTCAGTGAAATTTATGAGTTTATGGAAGCAAGTCTTCTCCTGAACTCACAACAGATAGAAATGGTAGTATGAAAATATTCACAGCTTTTTTTTAAATGGAAACAAGCAAAGCTATCTAGAGTAACCAAAAAGCTTAAAACTACACAAAGATTTTTCGGATACCACATATATCCAACAATTGATAATTGTCGAATGAATTATGGTATAGTAATATGATAGAACGTTAAATAGTACCACAAAATACCAAATATAACAAATGCAAAAAAAAGTATGAAAACAAAGTGGCTTTGGTAGAAAGGGACCTGGATTTGGAGGTCAGAGACTTAAGTTTGAAGTAGAAGAGTCAAATGACTTTATCAAAGTCATACAGCAGCAGAGTCAGTCTCATCACCTATAAATTTCAAGGGATTAAATTTGATTTCTAAGGTTCCTCCCAGTTCTCATTGTTCTGACTTTATGTCCTATAACTAACTTGACCTGAAATAGATGTCATGAAGCTCAATGAGAAAATGTACGTACCGGTATTTTCCCAAACCTTAAAACATCAGGTAACCATCAGCTATTGAGATCAGTAGATGACTAGATGTAAAGCATGATTAGCAGAATAACCTATAGACCATATTACAACTAAAACTATATCAGCCAAAGGCCAGCAAAAGCTAAATTATAAGTACCTAGCTGGAGACAGAAGGGCCACAGAGTAAGTGTATTGTTAGTCTAATTGTGTTAAAATTTATATTACATACTTAAATGTGTATAGAGGTGTGTGTGTATAAAGTATATTCTAATACCATATATGTATACTTCTACAAATAATATATGATATATGCATAGTATATGTGTGTATATATGTATATACAAAGTACACCAAATAAAATCCCTAATTTTAAGCTACTTATTTCATCAGGAAAATATAAAAATCTGAGTGTGGTGTCACATCTATAATCCCCGCTACCAGAGAAACTGAAGCTGGTGGATCCTTCGAGGATATAGACATGTATACAATATATTTCTATATAATTCATCATTGTGTTATATTACATATTAGTGTTATAATATTATATTAGTTATAATATAATTACAGTACATTATATATGTTTCTATGTGATATGCAATTTATAATATGTTTACATTTGGAGATTCCATATCTTACTCAAGCTAAAAGTGTAACCACCATACGTGGACTCAATCCCAATGCTGATCTGAACAGAAGTTTTGATCTGCTCTGTTTCTGAGCTGGATCACTTGAGCTCTCCACTCCTAGGTGCTCACCATATTGATGCCAGACTTCATGCAGACATTCCATCAGCTTTGGCACTACTGCAGCTCAGATGTCGTGAGCTCAAAGGATCTACCAGCCTCAGCTTTCTTGGTAGTGGGGATTAGAGATATATGTCACCACACCCAGCTATATCACACTTTTTAAATCAAATAAGTAGCTTAAATTTGGGGATTTTTTTTTTAAGAATTTGGTCCAAATTTTGAGTGATTATATCATTGCAAAACAATTGCTGATATGCATTAGAAAAGGGAATTTCCTCTCCTGAAGTTCTAGGTATCAATAAAGTAATCATAGGCCTGGACCAAAAGTGAAATTGGTTATAAGGATTCATTGAGAAAATGCTGAGTTTATAATAATGGGTTAAAGACTACTTTACAGAGGTGGGAGATGGTCCATGGGTGTGGAAAAGTGTGTGTGTGTGTGTGTGTGTGTGTGTGTGTGTGTTTTCTGTGTATTGATTTTTTTCCCTTTTTTTAAAAAAAAAATCTTTGTTATATGGGATAGCTCTCTTAAAGGGGGGGAGGGCAAGAGGGGGTGGAAACAAGAGAAAATGTAGTCTGTGTAAAAATAAAAGAAACAAAATGTATTTTAAAAAATACATATAATAATGAGGCAAAAGAAGAGAGGTATTAGTTTCTAGGCTATAAACTAAAGATGAATAGCTTAACTAACCAGACTCTAGTGTAATCAAAAAATCACAGAATTTGACAGTTGGGAAGGAGCTCAGTTGCCATCAAGTCCAACCCACACGCAGAAAGAATCCCCACTATAACAATGCTAACAAGTAATTATACAGGCTCTGCTTGGAGATCCCTAAAGAGGGGGGGCCCAACCACTCCTTAAGGTGGTCCATTCCACTTTTGCACCATTTGACTCGTTAGGAAATTTTTCCGGATAGTCAAGCCTAAATTCGCCCTTTTTTGATTATGGTTCTGCATTTTAGAACCAATCGGAGCAGATCTCATCAGTCCTCCATATGACATCCCTTCAAATACTTTAGGACACCTCTCACATCCCCACTCCCTCACCAAATTTCTTCTCTATGCTGAACAGCCCCATTTTCTTTAACTGATCCACATATGATGTGACTCCAAGGCATTTCAGCACTCTGGTTGCCTTCCTCAGGGTTTATCAATCCTTTCTGGTTTATCAATGTCCTTCTTCAACCATGGTGCCCAGGATTAAATAAAATACTACAGATGAAGTCTGACAAGATCAGAGAACAGGCAGACTATGGACGTCCCCATTCCTTCTCTCCGTGTCTCCGGCAAACCCAAGGTAGCATTAGCTTTATTAGCAGCCACATCACACTGCTCATTCATGCTAAGTTTGCAAACCCAGATCTTTTTCAGACCAAGCTCTTGCCTCACCATGCCTCCCCCATCTAGTATCCAATCAAAAAAGTTGATGTTTTTGCACCAAGTACAAGCTTTATATTTATCCCTACTGAATTGCATCTTAATAGATTCAGTCCGGTGCTTCAGCCTGTCAAAGATCTCAACTACAATCCAATGTGTTAGCTATCCTTCCAAATTTCACATCCTCTGGAAATATGATGAGAATGCTATTTGTCCCTTTATTCATGTCACTGGTAAATGTGTTTTTAAAAAACATCAAGAGGCCAAGCTCAGATTCCTAGGGTACTCCCCTGGACACCTACTGCCACATAAGACATTGAACTACTCGTTGAGTCCGGTTAGCCAACCAAACACTCTGAATCTAATCCTTTATGAAAAAAGTGCCAAGCTGACTCTACAGATGCCTAGTAGTCTGAGGTTTGTCTTTGACTATCCATCTGAATTGATTCAAACATCTGGCCTGTTCTTCAGTCTTCTTCTCTTTGGCCTTGTCAGTTTGGAACTCCATCTGCATACTATGATCTTCAATCACTCTTGTCAGTGTCTCAGATTGTGTTCTTTCTCTTTCATCTCTCCCTTTGGCTTCATTGGCTCAGATATTATTTTCTTTCCCCTCTTCAGCTGGATTCCCTTTCACTTGGCTTGCACACTCTCTCTGGGGACACATCACGGCCAGTTGCCTATTCATCCACTCTGGCAATCAACCTGTAACCATTGTTAAGCTTTTACAAAGAATAAGCAAAAAATAGTCCCTGAACTCACAGAGTTTACAGTCTAATAGGACAGGCAATGTGTACATGTATTGATTAAAAATAAGACACACAAAAGATAGATACAAGGTAACATTGGAGGAAGAAGCAGCTAGGGGAAATGAGGGAAAGCCTCCTGCAGAAGGGAACACTGGAGTTAACCCTTAAAGGAAACAAGGAATTTTGAGAGGCAGAGGCAAGGAGAGAGTGCATTTAGAGATGAGAGTATCTTGTGTGAAGGACATCAAATAGGCCTGGACTGGCTGGACTGTAGTATGTGTATAGGGGAGTAATATATAAGTTTAGAAAGATAAAAAGAGGCCAGGTTGTAACAAGCTTTAAAGTCTAAACAGAGGAGTTTATGGTTGATTTTAGAGGAACGGGGAGCCACTTAAGTTTATTGGGGAGAAGGGTGTTCAGGGAGGGAGAGTCAGCCCTAAGCTTTAGGAAAATCACTTTGGCAACTAGAGAGATTAATTGGAATGGGGCAGAGGCTTGAGGCAGGGAGACCAATCAGGAGGCTGCTACAATAGTTCAGGTGAGAGGTAATGAGGGCCAGAAATAGATTAGTGGCTGTGTGAGTAGAGAGGAGAGGGCAAGTTCAAGTGATGTTGTGGAGAGACAAATGACAAGATTTGGCGATTGAGTGAATATGAGATGAGTGAGAACAGAAAGTCAAGCATGGCACTGAGGCTGTGAGCCTGGGTGACTAAGAGAATGATGGTGTCCTTCATGGTATTAGCAAAGAACAGCAAGGTTCACACTGAACTCCTCTGGCTCAAGTGAAACCCCAGAGGACATCTAGCCGCACTGCTCAATTCCTCTTCCTTCTGGTCTGGTTAGCTTGCCGCCAGGTGGCTAAGGGTAACAGCTGAGGCTGTGTAGTCAATACTAGCTGCCTTCCGTGGGGCAAGAAAAGGACAGATCAATATAAAGAGAAAAAAAAATAGTAACTAATCCATAAGAGCGCAAGTGTAAACCCTGACAATCAAGGAAATTCTACCAATCCTTAGGTGAGGAAACTGAGGCCCAGAGAGGTAAAGCTATTTTCCCAAAATTGCATAGCTAATACTTGTCTGAAGTATAATTAGAACCAAGGTCTTCTTGACTTCAAGTCCAATGCTTCATCCACCACAGCTAACTTCCCTGTGAGCATGAACTCATAAATCCAAATGGATCATTATACTGGGTTTATGCGGCCTCACAGTCTAAACAATCTGGCTGTTAAAAAAGACAGAATATTCATATGTATATTTGTATCTGTAGCTATATCTAGATGTTTTTCTTACCAAATTATGTTTTTTTCTGTCCATCAAATTAATTTTATTCAAACAAAACAACTTGCTAACACTAGCATAATTATGGTTACATGAATCACACAATTTAGAACAAGATTTAAAGAAATACAAACACCTATGCAAATGCAAACTTTTTTATATAATACCTTATGAATTATGAATCTTCATCTTTGGATTCAAAAAGAGAATCTTTCATTCTTTCACATGAAGTACTCAGGGTTTCTGAAGTCTGAGGTCTCCTGGAGAGCTCCATGGCACTTGGCATTAAAGTCTGCCCATCGGCTTTCTTCTACTGCAGGTTTAATTGCCCTAGTGAGAGAGATTTTGGATTGCCACAGGCTCTCTCATTTAGCCAGTACTACTTAGCACTCTCATTAACCAACCACCCAGTCACTGCCTGTCTCTTTGCTCCATGACTAACGGCCTTTCTGCTCCATGTGTCTTGGCAGGAACTGGAAGAGAGACCATGGCCACATTGTGCTCTGGCTTATCAGCATACAGGGCTGGTTTTCCATCTGTAACTTGGCTTTTCCATATTAGAAGATACTCATTTTTCCCTCCTTCCCATCAGATATTTGGTTCTCTACATAAGACTATACTCACAGATTGTTATGCCTAGAGGGGATCCTTTCTATCCCCCCTCAATTTACCAATGAAATAACTGAAGTTCACAATCTAAAGGTGACTGGCTAAAATCTACATGACTAGTCAAAGAGTGGAGCTAAGACTGAAATCTATGACTCCAGATTCCCAAGCCAGTATTCATTCCAATGCCTCTGATAAGAATTGATGTTATAACCTCTTGCCTGAGACATCTAGGATTAAAAAGTCAGCTTTCCGTGCTCTCAGATTAGTTTGTAATATCGTTGACTTGATCATCTTCAATCTAATAAACATTAAGTGTTTGCTACTTTTTTATATGGCAGTTACATAAAATCATCATATATTTTTACTATCTTTTTTAGGATTAAAAAAAAAGGCATAGATAATCTCTTCCCTAGTGCCCGATCAAAGCAGCTCCTGTCTTCGGGCTAAGGGAAGATAGAGTGCCTAAGGACATGGTAAACACCTCTCTTTTCCTCCCTCTTGCTTCCTTATGACTATAACTACTAATGCCAGACATGGGGGCACATGTGGAGTAGGGAGGAGCCCTACTCTTGATCAGCATGAGAGCTAAAGGCTGGGGAAGAAGAAGTTGAGGAGAGACTAAATTTCAACCCAATCTCTTACTAGATATTTATTCAGTCGTCTGGTGAGGATGGGGACTGAGAGAAGTATTCTAGTTTACAATAAGGTCCCCTTAGTTACACAGGAGCTCTCCTCCATCCTTGTTCCTTTACTTTCTCTCTCTACCCCCTCCTATTAACGAAATAAATATTTACTTCTACCAACTTAGTTTCCCCTCTTGGGAAGCAAGCAGAAATACTCTTACCCATCAGGGTACATCATCTCTAGCTGTCCAATTGGATTATAGAACTTAAAACTATCCAGGCTGTTGCTTCTGCCAGGACCTCCTTGCCCTCTCTACTCCATACCAGGTACTAGAGGTGCAAAGCCAAAAATGAGATAGTACTTGCCCTAACGGAACTTCTATTCTAGAGAGAGATACATCGGGTACACAAATGAATACTGCAATGAGAGAGGAGGCACTAGCAACCGGGGAGTATCAAAGAAGGCTTTAGAGAAGAGGTGGTCCTGAGTTAGTCTTTAAAGGCAGGTAAGAATTATGAGAAGAGGGGAGAAAGCAGTACACACATCAGTTGATTATATGGAGATGAAAGACACCATGCCAAGTCTGACAAATAGCAGGTAGCCCAAAACACAGGTCTCATGGCATAAGTCTGGAGAGGTCAGGTGGAACTACCAATTGTGGAGGACCCTTAACTGCCCATCTGAGAGGTTTGAATTTTAAGCTATGAGCCATAGGGAGCATCCGAAGGTTTTTTTAAGTGCTAGGGAATACCATGGTCTTGATCTTGTTTTGTTTCATTTCATTCAAGCTCAAAATCAAAATCATCATCATCTTCCTCTTCAATTCTTATGTTTCTTCATTTAGTATTATTTTTCTTTAAGAGTAGGGTTGTTCTTCTCTAGTAATACATACAAAACTAATTTGCTAAGAACCCAAACAAGTTCTTTCTTTCTTTACACCCTTTCCTTCACTTTCTGTGCCACCCCTCCCCCCATTGGTTCCTGTCCAAGGAGGATTGGAATTTGAAAAAATTCCACTCAATATCGGAATGTTAAAAAACACATTGAAAACAAAATATAATTTATCTTTGAAACAGAGATATGAAATGATTTCTTTAACATACTCTCTATCCTCCTGTCTCTGAGTCTTTTTGCTGTTTCTTATGCTTAGAATGTCATTTTTAAAAAATTACTGAATTACAGTGTATTTCTTAGAGCCTAATCTAAATGCCGCTTCCTCCAAGAGGCCATCCTTGATTCCCTTTGCAAGAAAGACCTTCCAACTGACATTACATACAAGTTACTATCTAGTTCTCTAACAAAATTATCATGTACGATTACTTATTATAGGTGTATTTGTGTCTTATCCTCTTCTAAATGGCAACATAGGGGCAGAAGCCATGTCTCATATAAACTTCACATCTTCCACAGGAAGCATTTATTAAGTATTTGTTGTTGTCATTGCTTCCTTGGAAACTTGATTCCCCCTTCCTGGATGGGAGAGGAGCAAAATAGAAAGCTAGTAGAAGGAATCAGCAATCTTGAATGAGAGGAGATGGCTTTAAATCACATTCTTCTATTTGCTCCCTCTGTGATCTTGAACAAGTTACTTCCCTTCAGTTTCTGATTTGGGAAAAGATGGGAAGAGGCAGGGGATTGTGGAGTTGGACTAGATTATAAAAGATAGTGCAGCATTGCACAGAGTCTGACAGAGATCAAGATCATTTACACATTTACACATTGCATCCAAAATCTCCCCTATCAGAATATCCTCAACAATGCGGAGATGGAAATGGCTTCTGAATTTTGACATAAAGGAAACAGGATGTCCAATGAAGCATTGAATAATGAGGGAAACTTCTAAAACCTGATGAATGAGGTCTATATTCAGAGTCTATAGGGAAGTGGCAGTGGCCAGTATCCATGGTGGTCATGAGCCTTAAACATGCTATAGACATTACATTTAGCTCCATAAGCAACTTCATTTCTGTCACCTGCAAATTACAGCAAGGGTTGTCAGACTATACCTGCGGGACAAATCTGGCAGCTGCCTATGAGCCAAGGATGGTTTTTACTAATAAAGTTTTATTGTATTTAAAAATGTAAAAACCATTCTTGGTAAGTTGGCCAGATTTGGCCCATAGGCCATGTTGTTGTTCAGTCCTTTCAGTCACGACCGACTCTTTTTGACCTCATTTTGGGGGTTTTCTTGGCAAAGATAGTGGAGTTGTTTGCCATTTTCTTCTCTAACTCATTTTTCAAATGAAGAAACTGAGGCAAACAGGGTCACACAACTAGTAAGTGTCTGAGGCCAGATTTTAACTCAGAAAGATGAGTATTCCTGATTTCAGGCCCAGCATTGTGCCACCTACCTGCCATAGGCCATAGTTTGCTCTTATTAGACACATGAAGGTGAGCAACTGCTTCAACCTCTCTGGCCTTCAGTATCCTCATCAATAAAATACGGATAATAACACTTGCCCTACTTATTAAACATGCCATCATATTTGTAAAGCATCTACTATGTATAGAACATTATGCTAAGAAGAAATACTTGGAGGCGGGACAAAGGGGGAAAAAGAACAAAGTAAAAAGTGCACAGCAAAGAACAAAAGAAAACTTACAAGGAAGCAAAGAAGAGATGGACAGCTCTCAACACAACATGCAGTATTTATCATACAGGCTTTCTTGAAATGAACATTTGTTGCTGTATATTTTGAATCCTCTGTTATGTTCTGCTTTGCACATGACATGCTTTTTCTTTTCTTTGTATTTAAGTTTCAATACTTAAGTTTATGATATATTTCTTTTTTTCTCTATTCTGTATATGAGTTCTGATGTTTGAGCCTAAAATTAAAAAAAAAGAAATACTTGTATTTACTCGTGATGTTATTATGAAGATCCCATGAGATAATGGATGTAAAAGTATTTGTTAAAAGAATAAGGACTCTAGAAATTAGTTCAAAGAGCTTTTTAGACTTGTGCCAGTTTTTTCCAATATTGAAATAATACTTATTAGAGTAGAATCTAATGCTGGACTAAAACGTAAGAAGAAGAAAGGCTGGAAGGAAATGGAAGCAGATGCCATAAAGTCTATTGACCTTATGGTACAACTTTAAACATTGGACTATAGCTATCAACTTCTGGGAAACAAGCAGCAGGCAGGCAGACTAGCCTGGAATTCTGCCATTAGAGCCAAATTTGGTGAGGCCAAGAGGCAGAGTCCCAAACAGTAACTGGCTCTGTGAATACCAAAATGTATTTCCAAAGACCGCAGGTTCCAAGCAAAGTCTCGGCCTTGTATGTACATAATGGGGACAAAGCAGCTGGTCACATTCTATTCAATAACAATTCAATGAACGTTGGTTAGGTGCCTACTACATTCAAGGCATTATGCTGAGGCCTGGGAGTACAAAGTTGCAAAACCACACGATTCATGACCCTGAGTTCTTATAGTCTAATAGAATGTGAGGGGGTGCGGGGGGGGGGGGGAAGGGGAATAAAGCAAACATAAATAAGTAGTAATAATAATTCACCTGTTTAAATTTATGCTAAGAGATTAAAATGCCTACAACTTCCAGCCCAGAGATCCCACTTCTAGGCATATACCATTCCCCAAAAGGTCAAAACCAAAAGGAAAGATCTCACATTTATCGAGAAGCACTTTTGATAGTAGCAAAGGATCAGGAAACAAAGTATGTGCCCATAGATACTGTGGTACAATGTAAATGCAATCTACTATTACGGCACCATAAGAAATGATGACTATGAAGAATTCAGAGAAATATGGAAAGATTTACGTGAACACAATGAACATACGGAAATTTAAATGAAAACAAGATTTACACAATACACAACGAAGATCCAGGAAAACAATGCACGCGATGGCTACAACAATGTAAATTAGAACATTTTTTAGTGAAAAAATGAATGCTGTACAATTGTAATGAATAAGCTTGGCCCCAAAGGAAAGATAAGAGAATACATTTTCTCCTTTGCAGAGCTGAAGGTTATGGTGTAGAACACTGCTATATTACCGGTCTACTTCCCCAGCCACACACACACAACTTAAAAAAAAATTCGTTACAAAGGATGGCTCACTAAATAGGGGTAGCTGGGAAAGAAGGAATGGAATGGAACGAAATAAGCACCCACTAAGTGCCAGGCATTGTGTTAAGTGCTTTTTACAAATATTATCTCATCTCATTTAATCCTCACAATAACCCTGAAAGGTAGGTGTTATTACTATCCCCATTCTATAGTTGAGGAAACTGAGGCAAGCAGAAGTTGAGTGACTGCAGAATTTATAACAAAATTGAAAGAATTCTTGGAGACCACTTAGCCAGATCCCCTCATTTTTAAAGGGGAAACTGAGGTCCAAAGTAGTGAGACACCTTCTTCAAGGTCATGGGCAGTAATAGCCTGAACCAAATCCCAGGTCTTCTGATTCCAGAGATAGCTCTGTGATAAGCTACCTCACTGATGACAAGGTCGAGTATGAAAGGGACAAAGGGGAGATCCAGGAAAATGTCTGGGAAGGGCTCACTTTCAGCTTGGGAATGGGGAGGCTTTCTGGACTGAGATAGCCATTAAGCTTAGCCTTGAAAGATTTTAATGAGCATAGGAGAAGAAAGTATAATCCAAGACTGTGGCTTGGCTTGCCCAAATGTATAGGGAGAAGAGAGTGTGTAGGGCAATATCAAGGAACATTTATTTACACATATACACACACAAAATACACACTAGCATCTTCAAATACAAAGGATATATGACTTGTTAAAAGTCACAAGGTAATAAATGACCAGGGCAATTTTTGAACCACTCACATCTGCTGTCTCCAAATCAGTATACTTTCCACTATACCTCACTAAAATACCAACCACAGTTTAGAGAATCTGGAGATTTCCATTCACTGAATCCCTATAAGATTCCCACTAGAGTTAGTCAGTAAGCATTTATTAAGTGTCTACTATGTGCACTGTGCTAAGAGCCAGGGATACAAAGAAAGGTAAAACACAGACCCTGATCTCAAGGAGCTCACAGTCTGATGGGGGAGATAACATGCCAACAATTATGTATAAACAAGTTATATAGAGGATAAGTTGGAAATAATCAGGAGGCAGAAGGCACCAGAATTACTCAGGATTAGGAAAAGCTTCCTGTAGAAGATGGATTTTAGCTGGGACTTGAAGGAAGTTAAGGAAGCCATGAAGCAGAGATGAGGAGGGGAGAGTATTCCAGGCAGGGGAGACAGCCAATGAAAATGCCTGGATTTAGGAGATGATGTGAGGGGAGTAGGAGAAGATTTATGGGAGGGTTGTCATCAGACTGCTCAGTTGCCTCCTTCCTTGTTCTTCTCCCTTCCTTTCCTCTTCTCTTTCTGCCTTGAATGAACATCTCTCTCCTTTTTCTATGCTGCTGTTTCTATCAAACACCCCAGTGAGTTTTCTTTCCAAGTAGATTTCCCTAATTAAACACTCTTGATCTGGCCTGAACATATTTTGAATGTTGAGGCTCTTAATGGCACATTAACACATCACAAGAGTACAGTTACTAGGAATTGTCCATCTCACAGTCTGGAAAAAAGAAGAAAATACCTACTTTAGGAGGGAGAATTGTGCCAATTATGATGAATAGCTTAAAAGATACAGGGTCATTAATAACAATAAGTGTCAGAAGAACTGGTTGGGGAACAATAGGCTAAGTCTGATAACACAAAAGGAAAGGCTTTGGGACAAGGTATTCATCAGTCCCATTGACACTGCATTATGAAGCATTTCTGATTGGAATTAAGCTGCTACTGGACAGCAGTGATTCCTGCTTACTGGACTACTTACTCCTCAGTCCCCAGAAGCTCAGAATAATTACAACATGTCTTCTTCACCGATTCCCATTTTGTAGATGCTATACATGTTATAGCCTTTTACATTCATAAAGCACTTTACAGGTGCTGGGGACCATACTCCTTTCTACATTACTCCTTTCTTTTGAGGTAGGTTATTGCCAACTGCCATTTCCCCCAAGAAGAGAAGACTCTTGGTTTGTGGTCCCTTTGGCCTTTGAGCTACATTTCCACATTTGTAAAATGGGAAAAAAGTACCTTCTCTACTTTCCTTGCTAGAATGATATGAAGAAAATGTTTTGTAAAGCTTAAATGCTATGGATATCACTTATGATAGAACCACAATCTGGGAGTCAGAAGGGACCTCAAAGGCCATCTACACTAACTCATGCCTGAAGATGAATGCCTTTGACAAGTAGCTATCCATACTTTTCTTGGAGACCCCCTAGAGAGGGAAAATTTCCTACCTCTTGAAGCAGCCCATTCCACTCTCAGATGGCTTTAGTTGCAAAGTTTTTCCTTTTGCTTCTTTGTCACTTCCACACATCATTCCTTGTTCTGCCCTATGGGACCAAGAAGATAAAATCATTGTTCTCGTTGGCCACAGAAAGGACACATAGTGAAGGGCCCTGAGGCTGGGATCCATGAAGAAGTGTGGTATACTGGAAATAACATTAAACTTCAAATCGGGAAATCAAAGTTCAAATCCTAGCTCCAGTAGATGTTTGACACTGGACAGCTCCTTTAACCTTACCCTAACTGGGTGAGCTTGAGCAAATCTGAGACTCAATCTCTTCATTTGTAAAATGGGGATAATATTAGCACTCCCCTCCCTTGCACAGGGTTATCTTGGTGAACTTTAACATTAATACTCTAAAGAACAGTCTTTGGTTTTGCTCTGCCCAGCTGCACTGCTGCAGACTAGCCAAAGATGTCTTTTGCTATACATAAGGGAAAAAAATAGCAGACGTGCATATGGAAAAAGAAGAATCAGTTCTTTCTCATACTGGATGAGCAGTCCCACCAAAATAAGAATGATTTTCATGTTTCCTATTGTAACCAATAATGATTAAAAAAGAGAAGGCTCATTAAATATACTGGGTGTGAAATGAATTCAATTTTACTGTTTCTTCCAAAGTTGGTCCACATGAGCAAATGTAACTAGTATGAGGATAATATAGACACTGAAATGGTACAGTGGTTAGAGCCTGGAATCAGAAAGACCTGAGTTCAAATCTGACCTCAGACACTATCTGTATGATCCTAGACAAATCACGATTTCTGTCTGCCTCAATTTCCTCAACTCTAATGGGGGGAAAATAATGGTACCTACTTTCTAAGGTTGTTGCAAGGATCAGATGAGGTAGGTAGGGCAAATATTACTTTTCCCATTTTCACATAGAGAAACCAAGGCTAGAAGGTTAAGTGATTTATTCAAGTTGGCTTCAAACCCTGCAACTGGCACCATGGACAAGTCACAGCTTCATTGAGTCTAAAGTAATTCTCTCAAGAATGCATTGGAGGAGAGAATCCCAGCAGGAGTTTCCACAATAACAAAAAATTGTAGGTCTTTGATATATTAGTTCATTGACCCATGTCACAAAACTAGTAAGTGTTAGAACTGAGATATGAACCCTGGTCTCTCTCAACTTTAGGTAGAACATTATTTCCACCTTATCATGCCTTTTTTCTAGCAGGATTATAAATTCTTTGAGGTCAGAGAGTAGGTTATTATTCCACCTTTGTTTCCCCTCTGCCTTGCACATAGCAGACCCAAAAAATATTTGTTAAATTGAAATGTGCCATGAAAAGAATTCTACCTTGTTTATATAGCTATCTGGAAATAGTCCTCCCAGTTACCTTTCTAAGCTGAAGAACTTTAGAGTTAGGATAGAATATCTCTTCCCTACCTTTCTGTAAGAAAAGACTGTTGTAATAACCTCTATGTGGTCTCCCTACTTCCAGTCTCTCCTCTCTCCAATCCCTCTTCCACACAGTTACCCAAATCATCTTCATAAGGTACAAGCTTAACTATATCACACCCCTGCTCAAAAATCTTCAATGACTCCCTGTGCTTCTGCAAATGCCTCAGCCTCTCACGTAATGTTGTTTAGTTGTTTCAGTCATGTCGGACTCTTTGAGACCCCATTTGGGATTTTCTTGGCAAAGATATTGGAGTGGTTTGCCATTTCCTTCTCCAGCTCATTTTACAGATGAGGAAACTGAGACAAACAGGGTTAAGTGACTTGCCCAGAGTCATATAGCTAGTAAGTATCTGAAGGCTGTGAAACCTATGATCCCCTCTCACAAAAGAGTTGACAATCAGTTGTGAGGAAGAAAACCTCTACAAAGCCTGGACTATGGAAACAGAGAAAAGATCAATGGGTATAGCAGAGGATGTTTCCCTAGGGGCAGCTGTTTCTACAACTTGATTAAATTCCTAAAGCCCCCATATTATGTGTGAATGTAACTACAAGGGATGTTACTACTACCCTCCCTCTCCCCTCCAATGCTTGGCAAAATAACTCCTTTCTTAGTTATATTTATATAAAGAAAGATATAAGTTTAGGATACTGATAGTCATATCCACTGGTTATAGATAAGCTTAGTAGACCCCAAGGCATCCACTAAACCTATACCTTAGTAGGCATAAGTTTCACGTAGATAAGCTTAGGTGGCCCCAAGGCACTGCCTCAGCTCACACTGTGTGTATATTGCAGAGAAAAATCCAACACTTCGCCTTGCGCATAGAAAAACTATATTAAAAACCGTGGTTTTGTCCACTGGTTAGCCGGTCTTAGTGAGAGCAGACCAGCCAGCTTAATCACTAAGGCTGACTCGCTAGTGGGATGGAGGAGCCCACCTGACTCTGCCCAGGGAGAACTATGATCTGGTGGCCTTAATGGGTGACCCAATATCCCCATAAGCATGGATAGCTCCTGGCGGACAGCTCCCATCAGTCTTGCCCAACACCATCCCTGGGTCTAAGCATCTACACCTGCCTTTACAATAAACATTGTGTATTGTGTATCATTTCTGACTGGACCTTACACGTAGTAGATGCTTAATAAATGTTTGCTGAGTTAAATAGAGAACCCACCACCTGTTTTATACAGTTTAAAATTTAAGAATTTTGATTTTGAGATAAGGGTCTGGATGAACTTTTCTGACCCTAGCATCATGCTTGTAACTCTAGAATTAAGTCTTTGGGTTCTCTTCAGTAATTTTCTACTTCAGGGAACTGGAGTACCCTAGTGATTAGGAGCTACATTAACTTTTTTCTTCACTTAATAAATCGCATAAATTACCATGAGGGTTTAGTTTAAGGACTGAGAGACTCTACTATAGGCAGGCATTCAAATTGGGCCCTTCTTAAACTCTTCCTATATTGCCCAATATTTAATATTTTCTGCCTCCCCACCCAATTCTTTTCCTTATTACTTCTCACCTCATCACTACCCCCCCAAAATCCCATAGGGATAAAACTTCTTTTATATGAAAGTGACTCCACAGCCAAGTTTTAAGAAGACTTAAGGACGCTGTAACTGAGGACCAAGTTAGAAAACATTTCTCCTTTTTTCTATTTTGCTAGAGTGACAGCTTGGCATAGGGGATGGAGATCTGGCCTTGGAGCCAGAAAAACTGGAGTCCAAATCCCATCTCTAACACATACAGACCCTGAGCTATTAAAGGAACCTATGAGTGCTCTAGATAACTCTCTAAGACCATGAGTTGAACAGAAAGAGGCAACCTGTATTAGGAAAGGAAGTTTCTTTACTCAGTACTTCCCTAAACTGATGAAATCACAATTCCAGTCTCTACCATCAGATCATCTTCTGGAAAAGGACCTTAGAGACCACTTTGCTCAACCCCTTGCTTTTAGTGACAAAGAAAATGAGGTCCAAAGGATTAAATTTTGGCCATGGCTACAGAGCGGCCAAATCAGGATCCAATTTCTCTGACTCCATGACCAGAACTTTTTCCCTTGCACCACAATGCCTTGCTGGTTGATGGATTGGTAAATCAGAGGAATGCTGTGGATATAGTTTTTCTCCATTTTAGCCAGATATTTGATAAAATTTCTCATGCTCTTGAAGCAGCTAGGTGGTTGGAAAGGGGACTAGATTTAGAGTTAGGAAAGACCTGAGTTCAAATGCCACATTAGGTACTTACTGGACAAGTCACTTAACTGAAGTTACTTCCCCTATAAAATGAGGATAATAATAGTGCCTATCTCTCAGGTTTGTTGAGAGAACCAAATGAGAACATGTTTTTGAAGCATTTTGCAAAACTTAAAGTGCTATGTAAATGGTAGTTATTATTACTATTAATATAAGAAAGAGATATGTAGTCTAGGGAGAATTATGGGAATGGCTGGACTCGAAGTAATTTCTAAGTCACTTTGGATGGAGTTACCCAGTACAGCATTAATAATATTAACTAGCATTTATTTGGAGCTTTAAGGTTTGCAAGCACACACATATACATTTATACACACACACACACACACACATACACACACACACCATTTTATGCCACCTATTTCAGTGAATTCCAAATGAATACTCAAAAAAATATGAAAGGCCACACTTTGGGAAAACATCGACAAGCTGGAATACACCAAGAGAAAATAACCTGAATGCATACCAGAAGAGATTGGTTATTAAAAGACTTAAAATTTTAACCTAAAGAGAAGAATCATTAGGGGTATGTTGGCTGCCTTCAAGAATTTTGAAAGACTCTCACATGGAGAGTGATTTGATTTGTTCCACTTGGTCAAAGCAGGAAAAAACAATGGGAAGAAGTTGTAGAGAGGCTAATTTCAATTTCATATAAGGAACTACTAAGCATTAGAGCCATGCAAGGGGTGAATGGAATTCCTTAGAAGGTAGTGAACATCCCATCACCTAAGTTTTCTTTGGAAACAGGCTACACAATAACTTATCAAGGATAATATTACTAATAATAGCTGGTATTTATATAGTGCATTCAGGTTTGCAAAGCACTTTACATATTTTATCTCATTTAATCCTCAAAGAACAACCCTGGGAGGTAGATGCTATTACTATCCCCATTTTACAGATTTACAGACTGGTTAATCTGAAGCTATAGCAGTCACATGACTTACCCAGTATCACACAGCCAAGTACTTTAGGCCAGATTTGAACTCCAGTTTTACCAAATCCAAGGTCATCGATCTATCCACTGCACCACTTGGGTGCTCCAGGACATCATTAAGGAGATTACTGCTTAGATTTCTTTTAGACTAGGTGCCTGTTGAGGTCTTTTACAACTCTGAGATTCTCTGAATCTTTAATGCTATGATGTGTATATAACACACACACACACACACACACACACACACACACACAATAAATAATTAGGGGAGAGACAGAGGAAATAATATATACTTATTGTTCATATTGTCCAAGGTAAGAGAATCTGTTTTCTCAACGATTTTATGTATTTCACCAAGAGATCTCTGTCAATACTTTATTTGGAATAAAGTCAAAGTGACCATTCCTGATGCAAACAATCTTTCAGCTTAAAATTATACACATCTGAACTCTACAAATCAGCAAGCATTCCTTTCAAAGACTCTCCTCACTTGCTGATGGCTTAATATTGTCCTTTTAATGAGTCAAGCACATTTTTTACCTTGGGCCAGAATTTGACCCAGAAATGACTTTCTCTTCATTTCCTGGAGAAACCAAAGAAAGATAGACTATTTGGCGACCAGCTACCTCTTCTTTGCCAACCCATTATGGCCCTGAAGCAGAGCCACCTAGAAAGATGTCTGTGTACCAGAGACAGAGCTACTGAAAACAAGATCGTTTTAAATATTTACAATGTAAGATTAGCTTAATGGTTTTAGCTGAGTTCGTTTAGACACTTACCAAGGAACTAGGTACACAATGGTCTATGTGAAGGCAGTTGGCCGATTTCAGACTCTCGGGGTCATTTTAGGTGGATGAGTTTGTCTTGAACCAAAAGCAAAGACCTACACAAGAGAAAGCTTTTCAGCTTAATGAAATCTACTACTCTGCCTCTGAAACTGGTCTTGATTAATGTACCTCATTGCAAGCCATTTTTGTTTGTTGCTGGCTATGAAAAAGGCAACAGTGAAATTCTGGGAGAGAGGCAACTAGAGAAATTAAAGGCAGCTTGAAAATGAGAATGGTCTGGGAGAGTTGGCAAGACAAGCAGTTGTTGCTTCTCTAGTTACTTCAACTGGCTTCTACCCAAGATGAAAGAGGCCTAAACCTTGGAATGAGTTAAATGGAGGGAATTTGAAAACCAAGACTGGGAAAATCTAAAACTTCTTCTAGATTGTGGCAGCTCTTTTCCAAGAGTTTTTCAGTAATACTAAGAACTAGGGTAGCCCCACTGTTACAATCATTCTCAAAATAGCAATCAGTCACAGGTTTCTCTCTGTGGCTCTGAATCATCACTTATACAAATTCCTTATACCCAACAGAAATTGCTACTTTAAAGCCTTTTCATTTTAACTCCTCCTCTACCATATCCTTTTCCCCAGGTAACATGTCCAATTTATTTTTCATTATTACCAACAGACCCAACTGTGAAATGCATTCCTCCAAGAGACATTTCATATGCTTTTGTTGAATGTAGCACATTAAATAGGGGAATATAAATATCTTTGGTGTATATAATTAACTGTATTGTATGGTAAGTATTTTAATTATAGTTTCACTAATCTCCATTTACTGTCAATTACTAAGCCATTGTCTATAGACGATAGGCCTATAAATTTGAGTATCAACACTACATTAATGTAACCTGAAGGACAAGAATAGAAGCAAAGAATTTCAGAAATTCAACAACAATCTGACCTTAGAGATTCTATACTTTCTGTTTATCTTGTGGTTTGCGTTACAAATAATGCCTCTTACACAAGGAATGGTGGAAAAGATATGATCCAGGAAATGTGGGATCAAAAAAGAATGCAGCTAATCGTGGAACTGGTTAGAAGAGCACAGAAGGACCGCTGGAGAGATGCACTGCTACCTTTGAAATGATCAGATATCTAAAAGAAAGCCTCTGGAACATTGGAGGTGGTTTCTGGGATTGTTAGTCCTGTGAAGGTATGGAACTCATGGAAAAGAATTACTCAGGAGAAGAAAGTGTGGGCTGAGTTGTGATCCGCACTGTTAGAGGTAGCCGTCATAGATTCACTGAAGTATTTAAAAGCAAAAACATGACAAGAGACAACCATGCTCTCCTCCACTGAGACTCATTGAGTACAGCATCTTGTACATAGTAGTTATTTAATTAATATTTTGATTGAATTATTGCTGGCAGTATCAGTGCTGACATTCAAATGCACACACAAACTATATATATACATGTGTATGTGCATATATATGTTGTATGTGTGTGTGCTTATTCTCTATAAGCTTTTAAGCTGAGTCTAGAAGGAAGCCAGGGTTTCTGAGAGGTTAAGGAAAGGGAAGAATTCATTCTAGGTATAGGGGATAGCCTATTTAAAGACATGAAGATGGGAATCAGAGCATTGTGTCTCAGAAAAGACAAGTACGACAGTATGGCTGGACCACAGAGTGCATAAATAGGTAGCCAGTGGAATTTATTGAGTAGAAGGCCAGTGGCCAACCTTCTGGCTAAGCTAGTCCTTAGACAACTAATATATAATTTAACATCAGGATCATATAAAAGCTTTTCTAATTTAAATGGACTTGCCAGAGCTTATGATCTACTGAAAAGCCTAGCAGAGTCCTGGGATGCCTTCACACCATGATGAGAAATCACAGGAGAACTTAAATGGAGATCAATACCTCATTTGTACAGGACTTTGCCTATTTCCTTAATTTATAGATTATGAAATAGGACCACATTTTGAAAAAACATTCCAGAATTTATATACCTTAAATATGTTGTCATTCAACATGGTCATCTTTTAAGAAGTTATATACCAAATTCAATTCCATTTAACAAGTAATTATTAAGTACATCCTATGTGCAATGCAATTATGCTAGGTTCTCCAGAAGACTCAGAAATAACCAAGACCTTGTCTCCTGCCCCTATGGTATTCCCAGTACCATTACCAATTCCAGATCCTTGTTATCATACATCTTAACTACTGCAAGTTACCTTATAAGTCATCCCACTTCTAGTCTCACCTTTCTCCAATTAACCCTACATATTACTTCCAGGATAATTTCTTTCTTAAAAGAGGGCTCATCAGTTTATTCCTCTACTCAAACATCTTCACTTATTCCATACTGCTTACCAAATTAAGTTCAAAATCCTCTTCCTGGCTCTCCATAATGACATCATCATAATTTTCCAGCTTTATCTCCCCTTACTCCCTTCCAGCTCTTCTTCATTCCAGTTAAAATGGGCTATCCTCAGCCTTTTTTTTCCTACCTCCACACCTTTGTTCAAGCTGTTTCCTGAGCCTGGAATGACTTCCAACACTCAACCTATTGAATTCCTATGACCCTGTAAAGCCTAATTCCAATGCTACCTCTTCCATAAAACCTTTCCTAATCTCTATGATTGGTAATGAAAGTATGAATATCTATCTGCACATATATGTATACACGTATACCTATATCTATCTGATATAAAATTTAAATTAGCTATAGAATCTGACCTCATGGTATAGGAGAAGGATAAGACACCAACATAGATAGCTATAATACCCAGGTTAAATACACTGGAGAGTTATCACATTCTCTGCGAGGTTCTGGGGGGAAGGTTGTTAATAACAATATCTAGTATTTATATGCACTTTAAGATTTGCATATGCATATATGTATATATAATATTTATATTTTATGTCTTTTTGGACATATAAATAATATAAACGTATAGTCATAGTCATAATTTAAATAATTATATATTTACATATATACCACTGTGCATATAATAATAATTTCCTGGAGGGAAAGTCATTAACAATGATATCTAGCATTTATACAGCAATTTAAGGTTTGCAAATATAAATGAATATATAAATACATTTATACAATATAAATAAATCTATATAATATATAATTACATAAATTATGATATGACTAATGTTATATTATTTACATATGTAGCATAAATATAAATATTTTATATGTACATATGATTTGTAAATCTTAAAGTGCTATGTAAATGCTAGATATTGTTATTAACAACCTTCCCTCCCAGAACTTCACAGAGAGTTTGATAACTCTCCAGAATACTTAACCTGAGTATTAGAGTTATCTATGCTGGTGTCTTCCCCTTCTGCTATGCCATGAGGTCAGATTCTACAGCTAATCTCAACTTTATATCTCTCCCGATATTCTTTGCACTGCAGTCACTTAATAACTGTCCATTGCATCGCATTTTATTGTATTCTAAATGGAGCTTGAGAACAGGCCCCATGTGCATTCCAGTGATGAGGAGAGCAGGTATAGGCACACACCATTTTGAATAGGTCTAACCCAAATGGTACGACAAAGGGGAACTTAGTTCAATAAAAGTTTGTTGATTGATTTTACTCTCCGGAGTTCTTTCCACAAAGAATAAAGGTACCTCAGCAGTTAGTCACTCACCCATTTCATTATAATAGCTAAACTTTATATAGCACGTTAAGGCCAACTAAGCCCTTTGCCTGTGTTATCTCATTCAATGATCACAACCCTGAAAGGTGTTATTGTATTCCCATTTTACAGAGGAAAAAAGTGAAGGTGAGAGAGGATAAGTAATCTGTCTAGGGTCACACAGCTAGTAGTATCTCAGATAGGTTTTAAACTTGGGCATTCCTGACTTCTACACTGTACCCACCACTCAAAGTTTCTCTCTGCTGAACTTCCCCCAATCCTCATGGCTGGCTTATAGATTGGGCCCTTGAATTCCATGGTTGGTGAGAAATATGAGCAAACACTGTTGCATTCCTCATTTCCCCGACTGCCAACCACCTGTGTCATGTTTAAAATACAACATTTGAACCTTAGTATTTTACCCTGAGATTTAGGCCACAGTTAGACACAAGAGGATGTTTCATGATTTCATGGTTGCGGTGTTTTGTTTTAATTTGGTGGGATGATTTTATAATGCATGAGATTTATGATTTCATGTTTCTCTGGACACAATCTGGAATCTCTCTGGTTCCTTCTCACTTATCAGTCTCACACAAACACACATATGCACAAAGATGTATGACATAGTTAATTATCATCAGGCTTCCTGGATGTCTTTTGCCTTTGGATTTCTTCCCATTGTCCTGGAAAACTATTTGTTACTTCATTCCAGTCAGTTCAACACTGGGAAAGTGGGGAAACAGAAAACTTTTCATCAGGTAATCAAAATTATTTACTAAGTTGATAATCCAGAGATCACAATAAGCATCAACAATACCAACATTATCCCTATAGATTGATCAGCAAAGTCATCTTCAGTGCTTATTAGGTGCTCCACACTGCACTAGGATCTTGGAGAGATATCGAAGAATCAGAAGACATTACTCATTGCTCTCAAATCATTGCTTTTAAATAACTTAAATTTTCTGGCAGTGGCAATCATATTGACATGAAATAGAGGAGGGAAAAACGACTCAAAAGTCTGCATGGGCTCCCTCTGGCCAACAGCATGAAATATACAGTGTTCTACTTGGATTTTAAGGCCCTTTCTAATTTGGCTCCATTCTGGATATCCAACCTAATTCTCCATTGCTCCCCAACACATTCCTTCAGCTTTAGTCAAACTGGTCTTATCACTTTCTCCACATATTCCATGTTTCTCTATATTCTTCGTTTCTTAGAATACAACAATATTCCATCGCATTCACATGCTACTTCTTGTTTGCTACCCCATAGTCAATCACCCAGATGATTTTCAAGCAAGGAGTCTGTGCTGTCAAGATATGACAAAGACTATACAAAGAGATTTGACCAACAGATTGTCTGTGTCTTTCCCCCTTTGTTCCTATCACCTAAAATGATGTATCCTCCCTTTCAACTACCCAAACCTACTTGGTGCTCCAAAACTCAACTCAAGCCTCATCTCTTCTCCTTCTTCCTCTCTCTCTCTCTCTCATATTTGTTTTTAATTTTTAATTTATGAAATAAAACAAGCATTTCTATAACATAGCAGGATAAAAAGATGATTGCAGATAAAACTGCAAATCTATTATGTGCAACTTGCTATTCCTTTTAAATATAAAGTTATCATGTAACTTTCTTTTCTTCTTCCCTCCCCACCACCCTAGAGATGGCTACCATCAGACACAAATATGTGTGTGCGTAAAATAATTCTATACATACTCCTATTTATCAGTTCTTTCTCAGGATGCAGTTAACATCTTCCTTTATGTGTCCTTTGTCGTTAATTTGGGTATTTATGATGCTAAAAATGACTTAGCCCCGCAAAGTTGTTCTAAAACAATATTGTTACTATATACAATGTTCTCTTGGTTCTGCTCATTTTGCTCTTCATTATTTCATGAAAGTTTGTCCATGTGTCCATGTGTCATGTTTCTAAAATCATTGAGCTCACCATTTCTTATAGCACAGTAGTATTCCATTACAATCATATACCACAATTTGTTCAGCCATTCCCCAATTGATGGGCATCCCTCTTCTCTTTCTGCTCCACCTCATACTGGTATCTCTTCCCTCAGAACTTCTGTTGCGTAATAAAACTACTTAATCGGTCACTAATTGTTTCATGAGTGTTTTGTTTCCTCTCTAGATGGTAGGTTCTTTGAAAGAAGGGACTGAGTCATATTACTTTCAAAACCCTTCCTACACTTCACATAGTCTATAATAGTACAATTTTAAGGCAGGAAAGGACTTCAGAGATCATTTAGTCTTCACTAAGTGGAGGGCCAGAGAAGTCAAGTAACTTCCCCAGGGCCACAAAGCTAATTGCTGGAAATAGGCACTCAACTATTTTGATTATTTGGGCACTGGTTATTTGATTAATTAGGAGGAAAGTGAAAGATGGATTCAATTCAATTTAACAGATATTTCTTAGGCAGCTATTATTTTCATGCTAGCCAGTGGGTATCCAAATATGAAAAAAAAACAGCTCTTACCTTCAAGGGAGCTAATTGGGACATGTATGTGTGTCAAATAGTGGCATGAATAAATATGTGTGATATAAGATAAAATGCAATAGAGGCAAAAGAAATATCCATAAATAGTGCTACAAGAAAACTTAAAGAGTAGGGATCACCTTAAAATGGGAACCAGGGAAGGCCTCATGGAGGAGGTGGCAGCTGAACCAGGCTCATTGGAAAAGAAGATTTCTGGCTTGATCACTAAGTGTGATCAATCAGTCCTTTCAGGAAGGGGGCAAGGGGAATTGCATTGGCAATGGCATGGAAGTAGGAATTGGTAAGACACATATATGGGTGATAGTTAAGAGACAAGTCTGCTGAAACACAGGGTCCATATTGGAAAGTAATCAACAGTGGAGCTGAATATGTAAGGAAATGCTAAATGACTGAAGACCTGGAAAACTAAGATGAGTTTAGAATTGATACATATGACAGAGAATAAAGAACGACTGTTAATACTTGGATATTGACATAAAAAATACTGTCTGTAAAATAATACAGTAAGAGTGGATGGAATACAAAGTGAAATAGACAAGAATGAAGGCCATACCTTGAGTAAAAGAATGGCATGATTAGTCGTATGCCCTAGAAAGATGATTTCAGCAACTGTGTGGAGGATTGATTGGAGACGAAAAGGAGTAGACACAGAGAGATCAATTAGAAGTCTATTGTAATAGTATAGGTGAAAGATGATGAAGGAACAAAATAAGAGCAGGGGGCACGTGAATGAAAAGAGGAAGACAGATACAAGCAATGATGTAGGGCTGGAATTCACAGGCCTTAGCAACTGATTGTATATGAGGACTTCAGGAAAGGGAGTTAGAGGATGCTGACAGGGCAAACCTGGGTGATTGGAAGGATGGCATTGTCCGTAACTGAAATAGGGATGTTTGGGTGAAGAACAAGTTTAGGGGGAAAGATAATGAATTCCACTAGATATGCTGAGTGTGAGGTGCCTACAAGACATCTAAGTGGAGATATCCAGCAGACTATTAGTGCTATGGAACCCTAAGATAGGGTGTTAACCTATCTTAAACCCCAGTTGCACCCTACTTTTAACACCCTACTAAGTAATAACTTCCTTGAAGGCAAGAACCATGTCTTAATTTCTGTATACACCCTCTTCAATACCACAGTGCCTAAAACATTAATTCAACAATGAGGAGTTGTATTCAACTCAGGGTCTTTCAAAGAGACAGATAATAATAATAATAATAAAACTGTGTCTGTCTCTTATTAAATGCATATTGAAGATCCTTTTCTCAGCCAGTCTGTTGGTTAGAGCTTTGAGATTAACAGGGCTATGATTTTCAGCAAGATGAGATTTTATTCAAATATGATATACAGTAGTACTCTCCAGCTTCCTACAAATCCCCTTGGCAGTCTATTGTCATCTAACCCATACTTTTCCCTTCTCTCTCTCTCAATATGCCATATTTTTACCCACAGCACTCATTATCATCAGAAAGATTTATCCACACATATGGGAAGAGTTGCCTAGGAGAGTGAAATTATTTGGAAGCCACGCAGTAGAAAATGAATTAGAAATGGCTTTGTGTTCATTACATTGCTCATGTGGCCCAGTTCTTCTCAAGTATCAACTTGATGGAGCTACTTTTGGGGGAAAAAGAGCTGTGACCACGTAGATAGAGATCCTGGGGCCTATGGGGATAGTCTACAGTTGTCATCTTCATTGTTGTCATGTAAAATAGCAAACATTGCATCATGACAAATACAGAATCTAATCCAATGCTATGGTAGAATGCCAGCATTGAGTATGGATATCGTACCACAGAGGGTGTTGTGAAATGCCTCCATCTCACCATGACAAAGGTATGATGGTGAGAGAGGAGCTCTTCATTTCACTAGGTTCTTTCTAAAGGAGAAGCACCATGGCAAAATGGCTAGAGAGGTGGCCTTGAAAAGAGGCAGACTTGGGTTTTAGCCCTGCCTCTTGCACATACTAGCTGTGTGACCCTGGGCAAGTCTCTAAACCTCTTTAAGCCTCCATTTCTCATCTGTAAAATGGGGATAATAAGAACACCAACCTCAGGGTTATCATAAGGATCAGATGAAGTACTATATGTAAGGTACTTTGCAAATTTCCAATGCTTATATAAATGTTAACTACTCTTCTTATTATTTGAAGTGAAGGTATTGACCTGAACTAATAGAGGAAATTTCACAAACCACTGAAGACACCGATCGGGTCCCTATTTCCGTCTTTCCAGACAAAGATGGTGATAAAGTCTACATTTTTCGTTGAGTCATTGAGTGAGAAAAAGACATTCCTCTCAGAAAAAAGACTTTCCTTTTCTATATTGAACAGATCCAGAAAGATCATTCTTTTATTTTCATGTTTGCTAGTAGAAACAAGAGTAGACGAGCCTGGGGATCCTTCGATCATGGCACTAGGTTAAGCTCCATACTATGTTCATAGCTCTAGAGTCCTAGTTTATTACTCTTGGTAATAAGGACAATGGAGATTAGAAAAAGAAAGCTCATGATTCTCACATCTAAACTCAACTCAATCCAATTCAACAACTATTCCTTAAACACCTACCACGTTCTAGGTGCTGGGCATATAAAGACAAAAGTCAGTCTCTGGTCTTAAGAAACTCACATCCTACTGGGAGAAAAACTGTACGCAGACAAGTTAAAGTAAAACACATACTAAATGCACACACAGTAATGCATTTTAGAGTAACTCTATTTTAGTGGGGTTAGAGGGAAAACTAACAGAGGGAATGGGGACATTGACCTGATGGGGTCATAACTAATGCTTTCTATCTCTAACTACTCTCTGGTCATTCTTCCTGAATATTCCCTCAACACAACAATCTTAATATTACTACAACTCTTCTTCTTCCCTCCATCAAACTTCCTGCCAACTTTCCTCTATCTATTGATGGCATTCCCATTGAACTCAAAGGATTTAAAGCAGGATCAAGTTGTCCAATAGCCACATTTCACAGAGTATATGTTCCAATCACTTGGGTTTTAAATCTTGAGACATTTGTGTGTTTTTGTTGTTTAGTTGTTTTTCAGTCATGCCCACCTCTTTGTGATCCCATTTGGTGTTTTCTTGGCAAAGATAAGTGGATTTCCACTTCCTTCTCCAGTTCATTTTTACAGATGAGGAAAGTGAGACCAACAGGGTGAAATGACTTGCCCGGGGCCACACAGCTAGAGTCTGAGGTTGGATTTGAACTCAGGTATTCCTGACTCTAGGCCCAGCACTGTATCCACTGTACCACATAGCTGTTCAGTCATTTGTTACTCCTTTCCTTTATCTCCCAAATTCTCACTATTTGTTAGGGATGACTTAGAGACCATTGATCCATACATTAGACAAAGGACGTGGACTAGATATTTTCTAAGATCTTTTTCAACTCAAAAATTATGATTCAAATTACCATTGATCAGAGAGAAGATCATAGAATTTAAAGCTCAACTTGTATGTTTCATAATTTAATAGTGTATTTATCATTTAACAAAAGGAGGAAACTGAGGCCCAGAGAGGGAAAGAGACTTATTTAATAATTAGCAGAGCCAGAACACAAAATCAAGTCTTTTAACCCCCAATCAAGAAAGGCTGCCATTTCACTACACTGCCTCATTCTATTTTTCATACAAAACATCTCTTACACTGTTTCTTCTCCATTCACCCTACTGCCACCCTTTTTTTCTATAGGGTCTCATCATCTCATGCCTACCCTGAAGTGACTGTGGCAGATTCCAAGGTAGCCTTTCAATTTATTCTCTCCCTATCCTCTAACCACCAAATCATCCCATATACACTAACACTACTCATCTTCTTTAAGCGTGAGTCACCCAACCATTCAGAAGTCTTCAATTGTTCCTAACTTCCTCTTGCATCAAGTCTGAAGGCTTTCAAAGCCCTTTAACAGCTGGTTCTGTTCTATTATACAATCTCATTCTGTGCATCTCCCCAATATACTCTCTGCCCCCTATTCATTCTATTTTCCTTGCTGTTACATAAACACAGTATGGCCATTCCCTGCTTTGTCTTTGACGATCGTATTGTCCTCACCTACAGTGTTCTGGCTCCTTTTCCTCTTCTATCTAGCCAAACCCTGTGCATCCTTTTTAAAGATCCAGCTTTGGTCTTACCTCCTCCATGAAGTTTTACCTGCTTAGTCTAGCCCTTATTCATCTCTTTCCCTCTAAACGTCTAAGACACTTACAGTCTAAACTGTCCAATTTAGCACTTCATTAAAAACTATTTTGCTGAAGTTTAATTTGTGTTTTCTTGTCTCTCCAACTAGATTGTATGCTCCAGAAGATTATCTGTTATGACTTGGAGACAGCTGTTTCCTCTGAGGGTAATGCTCCCAGCTGCAACTCATTTAGGGGGTATCTGGAAAGCAAGGCCAATAGCCTCAATATAAAAACACCCATGGAGGCATAAGACTCACTGATGTAAATTGTGTTGGATTCTTTACTATTCCCTGACACTCATTTATGCTTTTGATATAAACCCTGCTACTTTGCAATCCGTGTTTCTGGTAACTAACTTCCACTCTACATGATGGCCACAGCATTTCTGACTCTTCCCTGAGCATCATCCTTTCCCTCCTCCTTGGCTCACAAAGCCTCAGCCTGTGATACGGGGAACACCCAACCTCAGCCCAAAGCTGGTCCAATCCCAGACCCACCCAACCCTTTTGTGGGACCAAGGGGAACATTAGAATCACATAAAATCTAAGGGTTGGGAAGAACCTCAGACCTCATCCATTTCAACCTATTCCTCAAAAGGAATTCTTCCCAAGGCATATCTAATAAGTAAGTAGTCATCTAGCTTCTTGAAGACTTCCAGAGATGGGCAACTTACCATCAACCAAGGCAACCCATTCCAGTTTGGGACTGATTGTAATATTATGAAGTTTTCCCCTTTACTGAGCCATAATCTACTCCCCTCTAACTTGTAGCCCACGTCCTTTTAATTAGACAGCTCTAATGATCTGGCTAGGAAATATCAGTGTCTACCACAGCCACTGTAGCTGCTTGGGTAATTCAAGTCAGGAGTGGTAGCATGGTGCAGACTAGAGGAAAGAGCAATGGTTTCAAAGTTAAAAGACCTGGGTTTAAAGCCTTTCTTTAGTGACATTGAACAAATCACTTATCTTGCCCTCAGTTTTCTCATCTATACAATGGAAGGGTTGGACTAGTCAGAGGTTCTTAACCTAGGGTCTATGAATTTTTATATTTTGATAACTACGTCAATATATTTTTTATTTTATGTATTTAAAATTATTATCCTGAGAAGGGATCCAGGGGTTCATTAGGCTGCCAAAGGGGTTCATGGCTCAAAAAAGATTAAGATCCCCTAAATTAAATGATCTTGAAAGTTCCTTCCAACTCTCAATCCTATGATTACACAAAATCCCAAAGCTGATTTACTGGTCAAAGGCCAAGGGTACTGCTGAGGTCCAGCTCTTGTTCAAGGATATCATGATTGTAGGGATAAACAAGAGAGAAATTTATCTTCTATAAGATGTGTCAACAATCACTACAACAATCGACACCCATATAGCACTTTAACATCTGCAAAGCACTTTACAACCATCTTACTGGGCTCTCACAATGGTTCTCTGAGATAGATGCTATGGGTATTCTTCTTATTTTACAGATGAGGAAATCAAGGCAAAGAGAAGTGGAGTGGTTTGACTAACATCACATAGGTAAGAAGTATCAGAGTTAGAAGTAAAATCCAAGTCTTCAACAGATCTCGGTTCTGCTACTTACTAGCTATGTGACCTTGGGTAAGTCATTTCCCTTTCTTTGAGCCCTATTCTCATTAGGAAACGGAGACAATGACACTTTCACTACTACCTCAGGATCATGAGATCACTGATTTTAAATTGGAAGGGATCCCAGAGGTCATCTAATCAAACTCACTGACACACAGACACAGACACAGATACACACACACACACACACACACACACACACACACACACACACACACACCCTGAACACCTGAGCCCAAAGTAAAGAGAGGAAGAACCCTGTCTCATATTTGTTTGTATCCCCACACATCGTTATGAACATGTAGCAGGCACTCAGTAAATATTGTTGATTGGTGGGGAAAAAGATCACACCGTGAGCCTAATTTTCCCTGCATGACGTGTAGCAGGCTGATGCTCATCCGAGGTCTGCGATTCAGCCAGCAGCGATTTCCCCAAGCCAGTGGAGCCTTGCCACAGCTGTTTTCAAGAGCTTTTCAGGACTTGCTGTGGTTCGTGAACACTAGGCTGCACATTGATCTCCTCGGTGCCTTCCGAGATAGGTACTTAATCATTGCATTTTAGGACGGAGTAGAAAAACTTGCTTCTGTTTCTAGTTCACTGTGTTCCAGTTTTTCATCCTTTGTCCTCAGTGCAGGAGGTAAATGGGGACCCTCACACCCACAAGGGAATTGCTTCAGCATAATAATAACCTCCCCTTTCATCAGTGAAATGCCATCCTTCATCTCTGACATTTGTTCTACAGAAGGCTGTGATGGCTCATAGGTCATTTCACCCACCACCAGCACTCACCCATCAAATGCTCTCTCTCTCTCTCTCTCTCTCTCTCTCTCTCTCTCTCTCTCTCTCTCTCTCTCTCTCCCTGTCTCTCTTCCTCTGTCTCTGTCTGTCTGTCTCATTCACACACACACACACACACACACACATTTTCATCTGAAAAAGAGGATAGCAACTTTATAGAATCTGCTGGTTTGGGAATAAAAAAAGTATGGACAGTATAGACCTGGGTTCAAATGTTGGCCCAACCATATCCTACTTGGGGTTGAGAAACCCATATTTTCTCTGGCTTTAGTTTCCTCAACCATAAAGTTGGGAAGACACAATCTATGCTTTCTAACATCGCTTTCAAGGTAGCTAGCTGGTGCAGTGGATAGAGTGCTGGGCCTGCGGTCAGGAAGACCTGAGTTCAAATCTGGCCTTAGACATTTATTAGCTGTGTGACCCTGGGCAAGTCACTTTACTCTGTTTACCTTAGTTTCCTCATCTGTAAAATGAGCTAGAGAATGAAATTGCAAACCACTCCAGCATCTTTGTCAAGAAAATCCCAAATGGGGTCATGAAGAATCTGACACAATTGAGAGAGTCCCTTTCAGATCAAAATCCTGAGATCTTATAAGTTCCATGAGCACAATTTGTCTCCTGCAAAGAAAATCTAATAGGGCACACTGAATTTCCTGATAGTGATAATTGGTAGTTATTGACCTGTTGGTCAACAGCAGATTGGACTACTGGTGACTAGCTCTTGTTCAGGGACATTATGATTGGAGGAGCATCATGTGGAAGAAGCCTTGGGTAAACCAAAACCTTAAAAATTTGCAAAATATTTTACATACAATATACCACATGAGCCTCACTATGACCCTGTCAAGTAGATATTACAGGTATCATCCTTCCCATTTTATAGTTGGGGAAGCTGAGACATAGAGGTCAAGTGACTTGCCCAAGGTCACATAACTAGTAAGCGTCAAAGGCAGAATTTGGAAGCAGGTTTTGGTGACTCTCAATCCAGCATCCTCTGTAGCACTATCGCTCATCAGGCCATACTAGTTTGATAATATTGGAGAAGCAGAAAGATATGGAAAAAAATATGGACTGGACTGAGGTTCTCTTTCTCTCTCTAAATTCAGGCAGATAGCACAGTTGTTTTTGTACTAAACAGATTAGACTTTTTTCCATGTGGAACCTGCTAGCAAGCAGCATAAAATATACTCCATACATATACCTGATATTTCAATATTTAGGTAATTTGTGGGTCCAGGTGGATATAATTCTCTCTCCCTATGCAGATCACAGCCCCTATCAGATTTTAAAAATGAGGAAACTGAGGCTGAGAAAGGGTAAGTGACTTGTCTGGGGTCACAAAGCTATAGTTAAGTTTCCAAGGCCAGGTATTTCTTGATTTCAAATAGAGCAGTCTATCTACTATGCCACCTAGCTGTCTGTAATATAATTAATGCAACCAAAACAACACCTGGCCATGCCTAAAAACACGTCTTTCCACATCTGAGAATTACAAGGAGTGCTTCATGATCAGGCCTCTGAAGTTGTGACTGGTCACTGCATTCATCAGAGTTCTGAAGTCCTGCAGTGTTCTTTCCTTTACAGGACTGGATCACCTCGTAAACCACTCTCCTGGTTCTGCTCCCACCACTCTGCATCTGTTCATACATGTCATAAAGGAGAGTTTTAATGGATAGATAATTAATGGGAATAATCAGTAGAGTCCCCCTCCCCTCATCTGCTATACAAGGTCACTTCCACTGAGTTAGGCATGTGTTCTTAGTCTTTGCAATGACCAGCAACTCTTAATGTTGTTTCCTGTGACTGAAGGGCAAAAGTGATTGGTCATAGAGTCAGAAGAGAACCTCCTCCCACAGCCCCCATTACAGTACTTGCAGTGAGGCTGTAACCACAATAGAAAATTTCCACTTTTCTCTTTTTTTAAAAAAATACAGTTTTGGTCCTTGGGGTCATGAAGAGTCGGACATGACTGAATATTTACATACATATGTATGCTATATCTGCCTAAAACTTACCTCAAAGTTGATATAGTTCAGCTATAGAAGCCCACTTTTCCCCCCAGCTAGCAGATTTGGTTTGTATACTGACACACAGTTGTGTACAGGCCACCTTGTTAAATGTCATGCATCTGCTGATAGCAACTGGAGTCTGGAAAGGAGTTAGAGGCAGAGAGGCAAGAGGGGCCAAGCCAAGCAGAAGTAAGACAAAAGCACAATTGGGGGTAGAAGAATTTGGGGGGAGTGGTAACTGATTTTTTAAAATTATATATTCAATAATTTTAAAACAAAGTAATGGCAAATGTTTTGAAGAAAAAAAGCATATGTGTATGCTATGTATATATAGGGTATGTTCATGTATGTGTATATGTAACAACTTGGCCGCTACTGTGGCTGTGTAAGACCAATACCCCCAGCGTACAGGAGGGCTGCTAGCACAGGTTCTTTGATCTGCTTTTCTAAGAAAAGCAACTTTAAGGGGTTTACAATCTCACTTTAGTTAAACATACATATATCATTCACTTAGTTCAGGGGAAAAAGTCAGCACTCTGAACTTCAGAGAAAACATAAACAGAAATTATATAAACAGAGCAAAATAACACAATTCAGCAGACAGGCTTCTAGCTGTCTGTCCAAGACATTACATACATAGTTACCAGAAAGAGAAGCACACAATATCTGGGTTTTTCAAAGCTGAGGGCTCCTTAACAGCTACCCAGAGTTTCATCTGGTCAAATCACGCGACACTCTACCAGTGAATGAGCCCCCAAACAAAATGCTAACCTCGAAGTATATATACACATCTTCAGGATCAGAGAGCATCACAACCATGTGACTTAAAATCCATGTGACCTAATCTTTCCTGTGACTCAAGCAGGTCATCAAAGACTCCCGATTCAATTAAGGACTCTTGATTGAAACAAAGGCAAGACTCAAAGGCTCTTGATTGCCTTAGTGCTGAAAAGCACTCCAAAACAAAAGACAATAAAAAGTCCCACTTTTCTTGCCACTACAGTGTATTAGTGTATATTTATATGTTTATATATGATCCATGTGTTTAGTTATGGTAAAACAGGATCAACACTGGCTTAGAGACAGAAGACCTGGCTTTTCATATTGGTTCTGTTACTTACTATTTATGTGAACCTGTTCTTAACTTCCCTGAGTCCCTGTTTCTTCATCTCTAAAATGAAGATAATATTTATATTAACTTCCTCAAGGGTTTGTTGTGAGGCAAGCACTTTGTAAATGTAGAAATTGAGTTCTCAATAGAATGTGAGCTCCTTGAGGGCAGGGACTCTCATTTTTGTCTGTCTAACCCCAGTGTCAACAGGGGTTGGGAACCTGTGGCCTCGAGGTCCACTAGGTCCTCAAGTGTGGCCCTTTGATGACTGAAGGCTGCACTTGAGCACTTAGAGGGCCACATGTGGACTAGAGGCTGCAGGTTCCCCACCCCTGGTCTAGCACATAGTAGGTCTTTAATAAATGCTCATTGATTATCAATAGAGTTAATCTCTGGTTGCCTAAGGCCTCTCTTATAGATCATCACTCATAGTTTGTTTTTTGTTTTTTTCCAAATATACCCTACTTGTGCTCTGGACCTTAATTCCCACTCCTTGGCAATTAAACATCCCTTGGAGGCCTAAGTGATTAACTACACAAATTGCCATTGTAAGGGTGGGAGTGTTGGTTGAATAAATCAACCAAATCATCCCACCTAATGCACTTAAAGTGAGCAATAAATCTTAAGGAGGTGAGAACAAGTCGCAAACACTTAATCTAAATAGTGAAAAATCCTTGGAAGCCATATGACTATTGTATCATGTTAGGTTAAGCTGAGGAACTTGGTCATGTTCTAAGAGTTTCTATAGCATACCAACCTAGTTGAGAACTAGAGTTATTCCAGAGATCAGAGCTATCGTGGTATTTTAGCTAAGGCCCAGCAACAACCACTTGGGAGGGGAGGGTTAGAGGGAGAGATCTTGGCCTTAACTTAGGTCTCTTTTGGTACGCTCTGCCTCAATCTTTGACCTTGCAAGCTTTGAAGGATCCAGAGGATTATGGACTTCCCATCTTTCCAGGATTCTAATGGTAATCTCAGATCAGCTAATGGCAGTGTCTGCATTGGAAGCCACAGTCAGATTGTTCATACATTCATAGTTTTACAAGAGCCAAGCAAAGAAGCTATACCACACCACAGGATAATTTCTTACACACATCCTTTTTTATTAATTAATTTATTTTTAGTTTTCAACATTAAACATCTCTTGAAGGGGAAAAAAAGGACATCCCACAATCAGAAGCAGTGAGTTTCTACTTTGCCATGTGTGCTTATAAGCTTGCTTCTTTTATATACTAGTGGAAGAATGTGTCACAGACCCTTGGAGATGCATTCTATCAATTGTTCTTACTGTACCACCTAGGTGGCACAATGGGTAAAGTGCCAGGCCTGAAGTCAGGAAGACTCATTTTCCTAGGTTCAAATCTGGCCTCAGACACTTACTAGGTATATGACCCTGGGCAAGTCACTTAATTCTGTTTAGCTCAGTTTCCTCATCTATAAAATGAGCTGGAGAAGGAAACGGCAAACCACTCCAGTATCTTGGCCAATAAAACCCCAACTGGGGTCACAAAGAGTCGGACACAATTGAACAACAACAAACCAACACCACCTTAATAAATACCCCTTTCTAAAAACTAATTGAATCCGGCTGACTAAATAATGATCAACCCAAAATCATAACAGGAAGCACACTGGTGGGGGCATTAGGGCACTGTGTCTTAGGAAAGTGGCTATAACAGCACACATGAGGATATTTAAGTAGGTACAACCAAAAGCGTGTAAGCTAAACTGTACATAGAAAAATATCAATGCCTTTCTAGGAGTCTGCCTCTGTCATGAGACTGCTTGAGAAGGAGAGCCTTTTGGCACCTGAGTAACAAAACCCTCTGGGGTCAGGCCTAAGTCCAATCTGTCTTATTCTGAGCTTTGCTCCCCATAAAAGTCTTAGTGTGTTTTAGGACTTGCTAAATCATAGCTCCAAATGATGCAATATAACAGTGGACTGCTGAGAAACAAGATAGACAAGATGTTCTTAGGAACAGGGGAGGGGAGACTCTTTTATCACAGAATCACAAAACCAAGGGACACCAACTCGGACAACAATAGGTACTACATAGCCATTACTAATATGGTACAGTGGATAGAACAGAGTTAGAAAACCCTGGGTTCCCGTATTGACTCTAACATGTACTGATTATGTGAACACAGGCAAGTCACTTAATTTCTTAGTCTATAAATTTCAAACAAGTTTCCAGTCTGCATTGGTAAAGGGAGAATTCTCTATGGTGCTAATTCCCCCTCCAAAACACCCTGACGTTATATATAATATTAATGTATATTTCTATAGAGCTTAATAGTTTTCTCAGAAAAACCCTCTAAGAGTAACGCAAGTAGGACTGTCACATTCTTACAGAGAAATAAACTGAGGCTCAGAGATGCTAAATCATTGCCTCTTATCATATGACAAATAAGCATTGATATCAAGACTCCAACTAACCTCTTCTAAATTCGGAGCTATTTCCACTACACCCCATGACCAAAGACAAGAAGATTGTCTGAAAGGGTATGTGAAATGGAAAAAAAACTAATGCTAAGATTGACTTCCACTCACAGTACAAGTATCATCACTGAATGCCTAAGACAACAATAACACTGGATTAATACTCAGGAGATGTGGGTTCAAGCCTTGGTTCTGTCTACCTGGGTAAATTTGGACAAAAACAAATTTACCTCTTTTTGCCTCAGTTTTACCAGAAAACTTCATACCATTAAATTATTCCAAAAAGTGTTAGAATGTTGGATAGAAATGGGTTTTATATCGTTATCATCAGTAATAGCCAGTTTGACAATTAGATTAGTAAATAGATTAGTAAACAATCCTTAAAGCCACCTTAAATTGTGTAAATGGGAGGGAGAACTGTGGAAAACAGAAGGAACTTTCTATTTCTCTCTCATGACATATTCTCCTTGATTGAGGAAAAAGAAGTCATGGGACAAGTAGATTGGACAGCCATCATGTTCTTACCTGTGAATTTTGATTCAAGAGGAAATATGAAGCAAGACATGCTCTAAAGAAGCTATAGGACCTTCTCACAATCAACAGAGACTATAAGCCCCAGTACCAAAAACTAAAACTCAGACACAGTTTGAATGCCTAAAGCAGGAGTGGGGAACCTGAAGCTTCAAGGCTACACGTGGCCTTCTAGGTCCTTGAGTGTAACCTTTTGACTGAGTCCAAGTTTTACAGAACAAGTCCTTTTATTAAAGGGATTTATTCTGTGAAGTTTGGATTTAGTCAAAGGGTTACACTCGAGGACCTAGAGGGCCACACGTGGCCTCGAGGCTGCAGGTTCCCCACCCTTGGCCTCAAGCTTTCAATAACCTCCAGGAAACAGCAGCAATATTAGGGACCAAATGAGGAGAAAGTTTCAATGTACCTTCTGATTGAACAGCTGGCTCTATAGATTATTTTATTTAAATAACTATAACTGGGGAAACATATGCTAATGAAATAGAAAAAACTTCAAAGTACATAGGTTATTGTTGATCTCAAAATCTAGTCTTTATTACAAATGCCATCTATTGTTATAAAGGTGCCTGAAGTTAAGTAATCATTCCCTGATTGGGGACTGAACTCCCTGAAGGATCAGATGATACATGAGTCTGAGGTCAAATCTGGATTCACTGCCTCCCTGCTTTCATCCTTTCATGAATAGATTCTCTGTCCTAGCTCCCAAAGTCTGACAAAGAACTTACACAAGGTCCCCAGGTAAATATAGAAATAACAGAAGGCCTGATTGCCTTCCCTAGAGGTGCAGCAAGCCAGGTCCAGGCAAGGGGCAACCAAAGAGAGAGGGAAGGGAAAAACCTTAGTCAACCACAGCTGAGATACTGAAAATTCTTTGGAGCCCTGACTGCTATCTCTTTCCTCACTTTCTCACACATCTTACGGTGATTTCTGAGAATACGAGATGACCTGATTATTAACACGCTAGCCTTGAAGGTTGTACAAATTGATTTAAATGCTTCTTCTCTACTAGGTATGAGTGGAGTCCCTGTTACTCATCTCTTACATGAATGACCTCAGTAAACTCCTCCATCTCTAATTTATTGCTAAAACAAAGAATAGGAACACAATTATCACTACACAATTAAATTGCTATGAATATCAAAAGAGGTAATTTTAATGTCATAGACTCTTAGAGTTAGAAAAAACTTTGGAGATCATCTAATACAACTTCATTTTATAGCTGAGGAAATCGAGGCTCAGAGGGGTGAGGGGATGTGTCCAGTGTCACACAACTCCAAGAGCTTATAGGTTTGCTGATTTGATGGCTTACAGGGACATGGACTTTTCACAACCACCACCCCCCAAAGTCTAGGGTCCCCTTCCAATTCAATCAAAGAGAAATAGGTTCACACTTCATAAGGGGGTACTTGGTATAAAAACAATCATTTATATATAGTTTAGCCCCTATGACTACCTAGGGGGAGGAGCATGGGAAATCAATTTGCTCAGAGACCAAATACCACACCACACACACACACACACACACACACACACACACACACACACACACACACACCTACCTGGATAAGATCTTCCCCTCAAGGATTGCTCACTATTTCACAGAGCAGATTAGATACAAATAAATAACTATAAGACAATGTTAATTTTATTTAAAAAATCATCTGAGATGGAAAAAACAAAGTGCTATTTGAGGTCTGGGGAGAAAAGTTGTCATTTAGTGTTGGATATAAGGGGGTAGAGGTAGGGGACTTCATAGGCTGCTAAGGGAGGGTAAAATGGAAATTCCTCTAAAGCTCTTTCTGCTTGGAAACACAGCTCATGGAGTATCCCTCCTTCCTCTCTTCCCCCTACCATCTTGGAGAGAAAATATACTATTTAACAAATGGTTTTACCATATAATAATGTAATCTTAGCATTAATGCATTGAGAATGGTAAAACAAGGACTTGCAACGTTTTCAAAATATTTCATGGATTATTCGGTCACTATGGCAGAAAGGAAGTATCTGGTCACAATAGTGCACAGAAATATGGAAACAAATGGATGAGGTATAGCTATAAAGTATGAAAACTGAGTCCACAGACCACATATTCTAATCGATTTCATATGTGAAAGTGCCTTGATAGGCACAGAGTGCTAAACAAATGGAAGATATTATTCTTACAGGGTTATTATTTAAGAGAGACAAGAATGGCCTAGTGGATATGGTATTTGACTTGGAGTCAAGAAGATTTGGGTTCATCTCCTGCCTCTGATACTTACTAGCTGTGTAACCCTGAGGAAAGCATTTAACCTCTTTCTAAGACTATAAATTATAGAGGATTTCTGAGCTGTTCCAGTTCCCACACCTGATGAAATCGCTGGTCCTTGACACATTGATGTATTATTATTTAGGCAAAGTGTGGCCTAGAAACCTCCATTAGGTTATAGTCATTAGGGATATAGTCAGGAGGGATTGGAAATGCAGAGGAGTTAGAGAAAAGAAAGAACCAGTCCAATACTGATAAAAAAAATCAAAACTACATCCCAAAAGGTACATTCCTTGGAAAATAGTCAAGATCCAGAACGGAAGATAATCTGAGAGCTTGCCAAAAACACTCACAAAAATATGTGGTAAATTAGGAATGTGCCAAAACATCGAATGCTTGTCCACGTCTAATTCAGGACCAACAGCAGAGTGAAGTAATAACATAGGCATTTGTTTAAATGACCTTATAATAGAAGTCATATTTCTATATTCTATATTAAGGCTTAGAAAATACTTTCCTGACAAACAACCTTGTAAAGTAGACAGGACTAACACTATTATCCCAGTGTTGAAGATGAGAAAACGAAGATTAAGGAAGTGATTTTCTCATGGTCATATACTAACATTGGAGCCAGAATTTGAACCCTAGCCTTTTGACCTTGAGTTCAGCACTCTTTTGACTACTTTGCACCACATTTACCACTGAAGCAATCTTAAGTATAAAAAAACCAGAGTCACAAAAGGTTTTAGGATTTCAGAAGTTACCACTTATCCATGCACCAAGGTCTTTTGCATTAGCAGACTGTGTGAACATGAGCAAGTCGATCAACCTCTCTAAGCCCCCTTTCTTCATTGGACCATGGAAAGGCTAATAGTAATTATCTCCCAGGGTTCTTGTAAGGTTCAAATGAATCAATATATGTAAAACTATTTGTAAACCCTAAAGCACTATATAAAGTTAGTTGTTATCACTATTATTATATTCAACCAATCAATCAATAAATATTTCTTAAGTGCCTACTATGTGCCAGGTGGGAAGGTAGGTGGTACAGTAGATACAGTGCCAGCTCTGGGGTCAGGAAGACCCAAGTTCAAACCCAGCTTCAGACACTTACTAGCTGTATGAACATGGACAAAGTCACTTAACCCTGTCTACCTCAGTTTCCTGATCTGTAAAATGAGCTGGAGAAGGAAATGGCAAACCAGTCCAGTATCTTTGCCAAGAAAACCTCAAACGAGGTCACAAAGAGTCAGAACACAACTGAAGTGATTGAACAGCAACAAAATGTGCCAGGTACTGTGCTAAGTGCTGGGTACATAAAAAGAGGCAAAAAAATTAGTCTCTGCCTTTACAGTATAGTGGGGGAGACAAAATTAATATGCACATAAATATATATGTATATATAGTATATATGTATATAAATATTAATTAATTAATGGGTTTTATGGGGTATTCAAGGAGCACTAGCACCTCTGGTGTGAGGGCTTGCCAAGCCCTTTTCAAGGCTGCTTGCCTGCCTTTGGTGTTCACCCGCCACTCCCTGGTAAAACCATCTTGGCAGATGTGCCAACCAGGTTGAAGGTAATTGACAGGCCTCAAACCCATCAGTTAGGTAGGATGTCTACCCCAAGCATACAAAGGCGTCCCCCAGCAGAAGGAGTAGATGAGAACAATTTGTTTCAATAGCCATAAAGGCAGCTGAAGCAAATACTGTGGAGTGCTTAGAGGTTGGTCAGGCATCAAAGACTGTAGGATCATCCACTGCATCCCAGGCCATTATCTCGACTTTTGTCTTGCAACTGGACTTTGATGACTCGGGAAGAGAGAGTGAGGCTGATGACTTTGTGCAACTCTGTCTCACTTAAATCCAATTTATGCAAGTCAAAACATGGCTCCTAATGTCATTGGTCCCCTTCAAAAACAAAGAACAAACCACAACAATTAATAGGCATTAATTAACAGAGGGAAGGCAATAGAATTAAGAAGGCTTCTGGTAAAAGAAGGGATTTTAGCTGGGACTTAAAGGAAACTCAGAAGTTGAGTAGGTAGAGTAGAAGAAAATGGTCCAGGCATGAGGGACAGCCAGAGAAAATGCCTACAACCAAGAAATGAAGAGTCTTGGCAGTGATATTCTACATCTATGCATTAAAGGATGACTATAGTTTCCATGCAACAACAAATAATTAATAAAATAAGTATCTACTGTATCCATAAGATTGCATCTGGTGCCCAGGAAGATAAAAGTTTAAGGAGCTTCCAGGTTAGTAAAAGTAGAGGAAGAAAACCTTTTTGACTTACAGCTTAGGGCAAGAACTTAGCTCCAACCCAGCAGCTCAGAGCAGGGATATCCCATTTTATATCCTACTATTGTAAGATTCTCTCCTGTAGTTCCTTCTAATAGGACTTTTATTAGGAGATGATGGTTATGACATGTGTCACAACCTTGCTGCTCTATTCAGGCTCCATCCCAAGACCATAGATTTAAGGTTGGATGGGATTGTAGAGGTCATTTGGTCTAAGCCCCTGCTTTTACAGAAGAGGGAACTAAATCATGAGGAAGTTCAGCAGCTTACTTAAGGCTAGTTGCTTCCATAAGTGACACAACTGGAATGTGAGCCCAGGTCCTGTGATTCCAAAATTCTACAGCATGGTGAAGCGGAAGGAGCTCTGGCTAGGAAGTCAGGAGATACTGGATTTTAGTCCTGATTCTACGATGAATTTCTCTGTAATCTTTGGACTAGATAACCTAGAAAGACTCAAATACAACTTTATTTTAATATGTAAAAACCATTTTTAACTTGTGGCCTATACAAAAACAATCCAGGGGCCAGATTTGGCCCTATGGGCCATAATTTGCCAGCCCTTGATATAGTTGATGCCAAAAGCTGAGAATAGAGACCAAATGCCTCTCTGAGAAATGCTTAGTAGCAACCACAAAAGCAGTGGTATATAACCTGGCAGAGACAACATGCCATGTGAGACCTATGAGAAACAACACAATAACATCACTAGACTGCATTAATGGGCCTGCAGCACCAGCAGAATGAAGTACCCTGGCCACTTTACATGTGTGTATTCTGGTCACTTTTATTTTTTAATATCTGTGTCCTTCCACATGTGCTCCATATGTATTTATACCTTTTCCGCTGATAGTCTGTGTATTTGTGGGAGAGTGTACCCCAAGTTTATGGGTAAGATGTTTGTTACTGCTTTTCTTACCATGCTATGCAAAAATAAAAAGCTTTTGCTTATTACTAATTGGAGTCTTTGGGTGACCAGAAAAAAATATGTACATTGTTAAGCAGTTGTAAAGCTATTATTTCTTGAGAGAATGTGGAACTACAGAGTACCTTAAACTTGGGGAGCCCTACATAATAGAAAGGTACCCCCAGTACTATGCCTAAATGAGACATGTCCCATTATGAACCCTAGCTTCCTCTTGACAAGATGGTCACTTTTTGTCTGACCATTGCATTCTTTTGGGAACAAGTCCTAAGAAAAGCATGATCTATGATGCTTCTCTGAGTACGCAGCTGATGAGTTGTGCTTTTCCCCATCCTGTGAGAATTCCAAAGTCAGAGCTATGAATCATTTTCCTGAGAGTCAAGAGATTTATGATCTGTGATTCCTAATCTGGGATAACTCTCCACCCCTTCCCCCACCCTCCTGTGTATTCTCTTTGTGGCTATTTGACTGCTTTTTGATGAGAGGTTGGTTAAATTAATCTAATTCTCCAATTCCAAAGTCAAGAGGTTAAGAAAGGATGACAGGCTGCATCACCCACCACTGATTTCCAAAATTAAAAAAAGGTGAGACCAGACCAATGGTAATGGCTTCAAGGATCTATTTCCGACCAGGAACTCCATTTCATTTGTACATCATGGAAAGCACTCACCCACCGTGTATTTGAACACTATTATTTTCCACTCTGTCTTTCCACAGGCACGTTGTCATTAGTCACTGTCTTATTCTCCCTTTTGCATTCCAGGTGAGTTTCCCATTCAATGAGGAGTTCTTCAACAGAATTCTCCCACCACAATTTCCTGCAGCTAGGTTTGAGCCTTTGATTTGCTGCCCTTCCCATAAATAAAGACAAAGTCACCAGCAGGAAGCAGTGGAATGATCACTGCACTCAGAGTCAGATCAACCAGGTTTGAGGTCTAGATCGGCCTCTTACTAGCTATATAACTTCAGGCAAGGTACCTAATTTCCCTTGACCTCAATTTCCTCACTTGAAAAATAAAAGGGGTAGAAATGATGATCTCTAAGGTCTCTTCTATGACCTGAGACTCAGTTTCCTAATATGTAAAATGAAAGTGCTGTATTGAATGAGATCTAAAGTCCTTTCCAGTTCTGACTTTCAACGATGATACTTATGATGAAGTTTTGAATCTTCTACTCAGAATTCAGCAGCTGGTTGAGACATCCACAAAGTAAGACAGTCTTTAAATTTGTTTTGCTTTTTTATGTAAAGCGTTCAGTGTGGTGCAAGGATTCTTAACCTCTTTTTTTGTCATGGACCCCTTTTACAATTTGGTGAAATAGGTAATCTCATCTCAGAATAATGTTTTGAAATTCATAAAATGCACAAGATTATGAAGTAAAACAATTATATTGAAATAGTGATGGGATTTTTCTCCCATCCAAGTTTTTGGACCTCCTGGACCTCCTGTTTAATCCACTCTAGATTATGAACTTTTGACATAGAGTCAAGAACATTGGACCCACAGTCATAAGACATGGGTTCAAAGTCCAACTTGGCCACTTTCTAGTTTTGTGAGCTTAAGTTTCTTTCGCTCTGTTTCCTCATCTGTTAAATGTAGGATCAATGATTTCTAAGATTCTTTGTAGCTCTATATCACATTTCTAATGTTAACATCAAGTCTCAGCCTGAGAATGCCTCGATATCCCCATCTGCAAAAATACATGGAGCATGGCACTCAGTTATGTCTCTAACAAAGATATTATTTGGGGCTTATGGAGACAGGATTTTCATAGCTGGAAGGAATCTCTGGTTGTGACTATTTTACAGATGAAGAAACTGAGACCCAGAGAAGTCAATCAATTTGATCACTGCTATGCAGTTTACTTAATGATAAGACGGAAACTAGAACACAGATTTGGATCAATTCTATAGTACCATGAGGCTTACTTCATGTCTACTAAGTTCTTTGAGCATCTTGGATAAAAAAACTACGTTATTACGCTGGGATTATTCCATGTGATGTAAGAGTCAACATGGCCCAGGAGATAAAAGACCAGCCTTAGAATCAGGAACACCTGGATTTCAGTTCCATCTCTGACACTTCATTAGCGATGTGACCTTGAACAAATCATTTCCCATACAATTCTCTAAAACTAGGAATGACAAATGTTCCCTTATCTACACCAGTAGACGGAGTTTCTACATTGGGTATTTCCAACCAGTGAAATAATAGATCTGAATGGTAGCAATAATTTCTCTGAGCCAGCTTACCTCACAGGGCTGATGTTAGGAAAAGTACTTTGTGAAGCTTAAATTGTTACATAAATGTGAGTTATCCTTCTTCTTACTGAGGAAAGACAGACATTCATCATAAGACTGGAATACTCTAAGCCACCTCTGATTCACTCAGAGCCATCCAGGAGGGTTCTAGCAAAGTGCTCTGCCAAATTGAAAAGTTTCCTATTTCTTCTCTACAGATATTCTCCAAGGGGAAAAAAATCAACTTTAACCAAGAAAGAAATGATTGGTTGAAGTCACTGACTCCTCTCCTAGAGACAGGGGAGGAGGAGGGAGCTATGCCAACGTGCTGGTTAGTAGAAATCACTAGACAGCCTAGGAAGCTTGCTTTTTCTTCCTTGACCTACCAAAAAAAAATCCACACCCTAGTTATGTCCCTGAAATCACAGCCTCATAGGACTGCAAAGAACTTTCTGAGATCAACTCATCCAACACTGTTTAATCAGTGTGTCAGGTAATGTTTAGCTTTCAAGATGAAAAAGAGTCCCAGTCAAAGCAAGGGAAATTCATTTCTTGCAGGTGTTTTGGCTCTGGGGAATTCACAATTCCTGCTCCTCTCAGCATTCAGTCTGGGGGTTTAGGGTTTTGGTTTTTGTTCTTTGTAAGTTTTAGAAATTCCTCAAACATATGAACATACTGAAGGGATTGCCTTAAAAAGGTTGCAGGTTATAGTATCATAAATTTAAAGCTGGAAGGGACATTAGAGGTCAACCAGTCCAACTCCCTATTTTACGAATGAGGAAACTGAGACCCAGAGAGATCAAGTGATTTGCCCAAGGTCACACAAATCCTCTGACTCCAAATCCAGTCCTCTCTCCACTGTATTAGAAATGGAAGGTTTATATGGCAATAAATCAGTTTGTGATTTGAATCAATATATTTCTCTCCTTGTACAATGTAAACTCCTGGAAGACAGGGACTGTTTTCCCTTCATTTCTTGGTATTCCTGGCACCTAGGAAATACTCAATAAATGCTTAATGAATTGAATTCTATTATACTTTTAAATTCATTTTTAAGTATTATTGATTTAGTTATTTAGGGCAGCAAGGTGGCACAGTGGATAGAGTGCTGGGCCAACAGTCAGGAAGACTCATCTTCCTGGGTTCAAATCTGGCCTCAGACACTTACTAACTGTGTGACCCTGAGCAAGTCACTTAGCCCTATTTGCCTCAGTTTCCTCATCTGTAAAATGAGCTGGAGAAGGAAATGGCAAACTGCTCCAGTATCTTTGCCAAAATAAACAAATTCCAAATGGTGTCACAAAGAGTTGGACATGACTGAAAAACAACAAAAATTTAGTTATTGTTAAAAGAGACACTCTTCCCATAGCCCTGCTAATCTTTTCATAAAGATATGTTTATATGTCACGGATATGGTTGAGTCATGTACCGCAAAGTCAAGTCACAGTTGCCAATGTGTCAAAGTCCCAGGATGTTCCTCATTAACGTGTAATTCAGTGCTGTATAGTCAGAATTACAAAGTGAATGAATGAATCAGGGCCAGGACCACACAATACTCTCTTCCCTTCTTAATTTGTGTAGTCGAATTAAGATTTTTGTTTTTTATTTAAGAAAGAGGAGTCTAATTCAGCCAAGCTGATGGCTGGGATGCTATGTATCATTTAAATCTTTCTATAGGTCAAATTCACCTAATTTTCCCAGGGTGTCTAAGAATATGTAGGTAGTTTTATTATTTTTAAAACGATAGAGCAAAGTCATCCCTAGGCCAATGAAGTAAAGAGAATGTTGTTTTCACCTCTTTAAATGCCCTACCCTCTTCCTTCCACCTATCCAAGATCCTACCCATCTTTCTCTTTTTTATTTTATTTTTAATTTATGGAACAAAACAAGCATTTCCATAACATAGTACAATAAAAAGATGATTGTAAATGAAACTGCAAATCTACTATGCATATGTTGCTATTCCTTTCAAATATACAACAAAATTGTCATGTAAATTTCTTTTCTTTTTTTCTCCCCTCTCCCCTCCTGCCCTAGAGATACAAATAGGTCTCTCTCCCCCCACCTCTGTCTCCCTTCCTCTCTCTCTCTCTCTCTCTCTCTCTCTCTCTCTCTCTCCACATGCAAATATACATATATGTGTATATGTACGCAAAATTATTCCATCCATACTTCTACTTATCAGTTCTTTCTCTGGATACAGATAGCTTCTTTCTTCATATGTCCTTTATAGTTAATTTGGGTATTTATAATAGACAAAATAACTTATTTGCTCAAAGTCATTCTTAAAACAATATTGCTGTTACCCATCTTTCAAGACTCAGCTTATGCATCAGCATCAGCTTATGCATCACCGTGAATCCTCCACAACCTCTTCAGTTATCAGTGAACTCCCTTTCCTCTGAGTCTTTATAACACTTATAGTCCATATCAAAGGTCAGTAAACTACGGCCTGCAGGCCAAATTCTTAGCTCACAGCCGGCTGCTGTTTTTCTATGACTCACAAGCTAAAGAATGGCTTTTATATTTTCAAACAATTGTGGGGGGAAAAAATCAAAAGAAGAATAATACTTTGTAACACATGAAAATTATGTGAAATTCAAATTTCGGTTTTCATAAATAAAATATTATTTGAACACAGCGACACTCATTCATTTATGTATTGTCTATGAGTGTTTTTGTGCTACAATAACAAAGTGGAATAGTTGCTACAGAGACACAGTATGTGGTGCTCTCATAACTTTGCACTAGGCTTGACACACTACAAAGCACAGTGCCACAATTACAACTTCATGGCATTTCTAATGCTACTACTATTGCCAAGCCATGAAACCTTTTCTTCTTTATTGTCAATGCACAACCACTGTCTCAAAATGAGAAATGGAAAGGGGGCTTTGAATGTTGCACTTTTAAGAAACAGAATATGGATTATTCTGTTATCATATTAGATGGCAAAGCATTGTGTTTGTTAGTTCGATGACATTAGGGCTGAGCTAAAAGAATGCAATCTGTGTCAACGTTGCGGGAAGAAGCATTCACCACAACATACCCTCCTCACAGGAAAGCAGAGGTTAGAAAAATTAGAAGATTTAAAATGGGATATCTCATCACAACAGAATTCCTGGACAAAAGCAAAAAAAACCAACATGAGATGACTGCAATCGAATTACGTTTCCAAGCATCTAATTTGTTGGCCAAGTAAGGGAAGTTGCTTATCAATGGTGAACTAATTAAATCGTGTTTGATTGATGCAGCTGAAGAAAATATATCCACAGAAAATAAGCTTGTTTTAAGATTATTAGCCTTTCAGCTTAATTAAAATCATGTGCTCATGGATTGATATGAGTATTTGACAGTACCTATCTGTGTGAAAAGACATTGTCAATGATGAAATATGTAAAATCTCATTACAAATCTGCATTAACATATGAACATTCGCAGTCTATTCTGATGATAAGGAATACTAACTTTGAATCCCAATTAAGCAAAATATTATCCTCCCCCAAAATAATCCCATTCTTCCCATTAGTAGACCTGTATTAATATATATGCACCTACATATACTCAATGATTATCATTATATTTTGAATTTCATCAATTAAAAATTTTGTGGAAATTTGTTTTTCCTTTTGTTGTACACATACCTATATGATATTAACTTCTTGACTTGCAAAGTCTAAAATATTTACTACCTGGCCCTTTAAAGAAAAAGTTTGCTAACCCCTGTTCTATATCATACAATTTAACTTTTAATTATATTCTATTTTAATGTAACAGGGTAGGATAAAGGGGACGAGCTGAGTTATACAGTCGTTCTCAATCATCCTCATCCTGCTACTGTCTCATTACCTTGATGGATTTCCTTATATCAACTAAGTCTGTCTGTCTGTCTGTCTGTCTGTCTGTCTGTCTGTCTGTCTCTCTCTCTCTCTCTCTCTCTCTCTCTCTCTCTCTCTCTGTCTCTCTCTCTCTCCCTCTCTCTCCCTCCCTCCCTCTCTCTCCCTCCCTCTCTCCTTTCCTCCCCCTTCCCTCCTCTCTCCCTCTCCCTCTCTTCAGCTGTTTTAAATTTCTTGGTGTGGGTCTCTGTTTCTGTTGTTTCCTTTGTCTTTCTTATCCTGGGCACTTCTCCCTCAACTGCCTCTTCCTAACTACAGTCCTAAGAAGTACACTCCTAGACTAGCAAATTCCTGTGGTGGTGGTGGTGGTTGTTCAGTCATTTTAGCTGTGTCTGACTCTTTGTGATCCCATTTGGGGAGTTTTCTTGGCAAAGATACTGGAGTGGTTTACCATTTCCTTCTCCAGCTCATTTTACAGATGAGGCACTGAGGCACACCGGGTTAAGTGACTTGCCCAGGGTCACACAGCTAGTAAGTATCTGAGGCCACATTTGAACTCAGGTCTTCCTGTCTCCAGGCCCCAGTCTATCCACTGCATCACCTAAGATGTCTGCAGTTACCACTGTTTACAAATACAATGTAAACTTTTTTCTAAAAAATAAAAATAAAATAAAAGGTAAACCGACTAAAGGCTTTGGGCAAGCATGAGGGAGCCCAACTGGAGAAGAGGATTACTGCCTTGGGGTCTGTAGTCTGGGGTAGGGGTACAATGCTTCAGCAACACAGTCTCTGCCCTGACACTCCTCATGCCCAATAAGCCCACACAGCCTCACTGTGGGAGTGCTAGAGGCCAATTCTCATAACATCTGCTTCTCCCTGTGTTTCTGCTCTTGGAGTTTCTCCTGACTTCTTGTGGCCTCCCCTTTTCCAGATCCATGAGTCTTTTTATGTGTCTGATTAGGAAATGTGTTCCTCCTCAGAATTGATTCCTGCTTGTCTTCACTCTGTGACAAATGAAAAGTTCAAGAGACATCATTTCTGGGTAATTATTCATCAATTTATTAATTATGGCTAGCAAATAATTAATAAAATGAGGTCAATGGCACTCTCAGAAACCTAAGCCACCCCCTGGAGAACACTGAATACTCCTTTAGAAAAGGGGGTATACCTGAGGGTGGAAATCAATTTTGATTGCTTAATAAGCAATGAGAGGGTGGACATATTAAAGAGGAGGTGGGCAAATAGTCTTCAGCTCCTCCTGCTGAGAATGTGACTGAATCATGGGATTCAGCTACCTCCAGCAAACTGGACAAAAGAATCCACCTCTACCCAGACCAGTCTGGCTGTGTTTGCTCTTCATAAGCTGGGTCACTCTAAATCCAAAGGGAAGGTAGCAATGACAGGGATTTATTTCCTAAGAGCAAGATCTTGCCTAGACTGGATTCTGTTTGTAAGGTTTTCTAGCTGGATGGAGTTCCACCCAAGATCAAAAGGCATGTACCCCGAGGATTTGGGCAATCTCATCTACCAGCAATGTCCCCTAGAGAATGGCTAAATAACCTACAGGGGTTGGTTTCTAAATGTGGAAGCAGAAAGGGAAAACCTTAATCTTAATTAATAATTGGTTATAATCGTTTCTCTCACACTCAAACTATTCATCCACTATCTTATAAGGATCGCCCAGGGACAGGTGGCAGAGATGGAATTCCGTCCAGGTTTTCAGACTCCAAATACATTCTTTTCTACTATCCTTTTGTTTCATGTGCATTAACATCTCCCAAACTAGATTATGAGGGAGAGAGAGAGAGAGAGAGAGAGAGAGAGAGAGAGAGAGAGAGAGAGAGAGAGAGAGAGAGAGAGCTGGCTTTGGCAGCAGGAAGACATGAGTTCAAATCATACCTTAGAGAAGTCACTTAACCTTAGTGTACCAGGTCAATCTCTAAGACAAACTTACAGAACAGGAACTAATCGATATTGATAAGAGTTTCTTCCCTCGGAGTTCCCTTTGCCAATGCAATCATACATCTGGTTTGCACCCCTTCCCCATAAAGAAAAAGAAAAATAGCCATAACCAGACATAGTTAACAACAGAGCCAAATCCAGGTCTACTACCTCCTAGTTCAGTGAAATTCTTGCTAGACCATTAGGCAACTAAGATGGTGTAGTGGACTTGGAATGCTGGAATTGGAGGTCAGGAACACATGAGGTCTTATCCTGCCACAGACTCTGGGCCTCTCTCAGCCTCAGTTTCTCCTTCTGTAAAATCCATATAATAATAGCACCTATCTCACAGGATTATTGTGAGGATCAAATGAGATTGCATATACGAAGCATTTTGCAAAACCTTAAAGATAAAAGCTATCTATTGTTAGAGATGGTACACAAAACCTAAGTCTCCTGTCTCCAAAGCCTGGTTCTTTTCACTGCATGATGCTACCATTTATGTCTTTCTCTGTCTTCACAAGGCCTAGCATAATGGTAGCCACAAAGTAGATACTCAATAACTCAATTTGTTGATGATTGAGAGAGCTGTGTCTTTCAGTTCTCCACAGCAATTCTTAACCTGGGTTCTACGAACTTTTTTTAAAATTTGTTTTTGATAACAGTATTTCAACATAATTTGTTTCCTTTATAAACTTATATATTTTCTATATTTCAAAAAATTTTATCTCAAGAGAGGACCCATAGGCTTCACCTGACTGTCAAAAGGGTCCATGGTACAAAAAAAGTAAAGAACTCCTTTCTTAGACCCTGCCCTAGACATGTTTGAGGTTCTAAAGTCGGAACACTGTGCATCCTAATGGCCAATAATGTGGAATGTCCTTTCTGTTAATAGGATCACAGGATTTAGAAGTCATATATTCCAACCCCTTCATTTTATAGATGAATTAGCTTTTCTTGCGCAGGAGATGGAGGCTATGGGAACTATAACCCCTTTCTCCTTATACAGAGACACCCCTCTGCTCTCTTAAGATTCATGGAGAGAAGAACTAGCTCATATTTTTCTATTATCATCAAATATACTTCAGGGATTTTGTTTCCTGGAAAGATATCCAACTCAAAATTTGTACTATTAATGATTTTTTTTAATGATAGAGATGTTTCTTCTTAAGAATATTAGTTATTTCTGAATTCTCTATTCATCCTAGTATGAAATTTTGGCCTGATGAATTATTAAAAGGAAGACTTTTTAAAAAATCATTCTTGGAATTAAAGGATCCTTTGAAGAATTATCCTGCTGGGTTGCTGTTTCTTTTCACTTTTCTCTAACTCTTTTATCCTCCTCACCCCACCTAGATAATCATCTGGACCACTGTGCTCATGAATGCCACCCTGATGTGGGACTTTTGTGACTTGGGCTGTCTGTGTCACTGGCTTATTATGGCAAGGCTCCTGATGGTACATTATGGTTTAAGACAAGGTATCTTCAGAGCGTCTTTCTCATTTTTAATCACACTGGGAATGCTGAAATTCTGTTTGTAAGAAGGTAATAGGAAGATGGCCACTGTAGAAGGAATTCCTCCTCAGGAACAGGGTGAACAAATGACCTCTGATAACCTTTCCAATGCTGAGATTCAGGGATTCAGTGGGAGATTGGGGAGATAGAAGTTGTCAAAAATTCCTCTTGGGTTCACACAGACCCAAGTTCATCCTAGGGATTAGTTCTCTCTCTAACTTTGCCCCAACTTTAGACTAAAACTCCAGGAAAATCTCTAAAACAAAGCTTAGGCACGTATGGTTCTTGTATAAGGTCTCTCCAAATGTGGGTAATAGTATGTCCTCCCATAAAGATACCCAAGGATAATATAGGTTATCAGGTATAGGACAGTTGTTTATCTGCTCCACCATAGAGAATGCATAAGATACAAATGACACAAAGACAGGAATGAAGAAATGGAGGAAAAAAACTCTCAAAGAGACTGCTAAACTTATTTTACCTCCCGCACCCAAAGGGTAAAGATACTTTGCAGGACTGCAGAACAGAATAGTTCACATTCTCATTGGACCTACATTGTCAAAGCAATTCACAACAACTTTCATGAAGGCTTGGCAAGATCCAGATTTCTTACCCAGCCAAGGCATGGTTATGTTAGTAGAGGTGAACTATGATTCTGGTCCTCTTTTCCTCTGATCAGCAGTACAGTTATGGAACTCTCTTCTTGCTGATGTCTGAATCCTTGATGCTGGAACTCTTGATCTACGGGGTAACCATCAAGGCTAAAAACATACATTTCTCTGGATTGCTAGCTGCTTACTTGGGTTCCTAAAAGGAAACAGAATGGCATAGCAAAGCCAGCAATTCAAAGACTAGGCTTGGGCTTGCCTAGGCAAGCACATGCGTCCTGCTACCTACCATGTGCTTCTGATGCAAGTTGTTATTGCTTCTCAGACAGGAAGGAGAAAGAGATCTCTCTTCACCCTACCCCCTTTGCTAGAAGTCCAAGGAAAAGAAAGTGTTGGAAAAGAGTCCCAAAATAGGAGGATCCAAAAGAGAAAAGGTAGGCACGGTGTAGGTTGGATGATAAGGCATTAGGAGAAGTTGTTGTTTGTCCTTCATTCTCGAAGAAAACAATGACATCAAGGAGGAGATGCTATAACATACAAGTGTATTGGATTTAAGTGAGAGAGGGCTATGTAAAGTCACCAGTCACAATTTCTCTTCTGGAGCCATCTGGGTCCAGTGGCAAGATACAGATCAGGATGACTGGAGATAGCCCTGGATGCAGTGGGAGACCTTGGCCTTTTTAGAAGCAGATAAACATTTTTCTGTGGATCATTAAAAATATAATATTAGGGTCTTTTTTTGATTGGAACACTACAAAGCATAAAATGAACTTTTCAAATTCTCCGTAAAAAGAAAAGGTCCATTAGTAATCCAGAATAGCCTATCAGTGACCTTCAGCCTCACAATAATAATAATAATAAGAAGAAGAAGAAGAAGAAGAAGAAGATGATGATGATGATGATGATAACCAGCGTTTACAAGTACTTTAAGGTTTGCGAAGTACTTTACAAATATTATCTCATCATCTAAAACAGCTCCAAAGGAAGGTGTTATCATCCCCCTCATTTTACAGATGAAAAATTTAAGACAGAAATTTAAGGCATGCCTAAGTCTTTATCAATACGCATTTATGAACAATCATGTTGTATTGTAACGATTCTTTTGTTTGAAGAAAATAAATAACTATCCTATCCCAGATCTACACTGTACATTCAACTCCCTTTTGGGTAGGCCCAAAATACAAAGGGCAAAACTGTTACAAATAATGTATTAAAGTCCTGAGCGATGTCTTTGCCAGGCATTGATTGACATATAAAGGAAGGATAATTTATTAATTTCCTTTTTCAGAATACAGAAGCCTGACCCAGTGGGATGAAATGATTATCTAGGAATTAGCATTAGGTAGAAGGAAAGGATGGAATCAAATATACCCAATTCAGTTCAATGAGCATTTATTAAGCTCATAATAAGCGATTATTCAGTATTCTTTATGTCTAAGGAATCACAGGATAAATTCCTCCAAGAATTAAATCCTGGGGAAAAGTTTCTTTCTGCAGTTGAATTTGTAGGCCTCTTTTTAAGAACACAGTGGAATCCATATAATATAGCATGTTACCTTCTGCCATAGCTGATGGGTCTAAACTAAATTCTAAATTCAACTACAATAACAAACTCATGCCAGGAGCCTGGTAGCATCCATCTATTTATTTGCCCCTTATAATCGATTTTTGTCCTATTTTTAGTGTCAGATGATCTGGTTGCATTTTGTGTTTTCATTCTGTAAGCTGCCTCAAAGCCTTTTTCATGTTGTTTCTAGTTGGGAGGGGCCTTCAAGATCATGTAATCCAAGCCCTTCATTTTGCAAATTAGAAAACAGAGTCCTTGAGAGAGAAAGTAACTTGCATATCATCATAGAACAAAAAATATGGGCAGGATTTAAATGTACGTCCTCACATCCACTGTTGCATTCTCAGTGAGTATATTTAGATCCTAAATAAATAAACAAATAAAAAGAAAGACCTCCTAGGGAAGCTGAAACTATAGATAAAACACCCCAGTGAACTTTGTCTGGAAGAATATTCAACTTCTTAAAAATTTCCCTAGAAACATTAAACCCCTTTAACTAAAATTTTCATGTCTAATTTCATAATTGCTAAGGTGAATTTTACTTGTTCTTGTTATTGAAGTCGAGAAGCATCTTAGCTGTCTCTTATGCATGAAGGGCAAACCTCTTCTCCAATCTCCCATTCCGACCCCCAACCCAAAGCAACAATTCTGCTTTCTGCTGTGAAAACCATTTAAGGTGATTTTTACACATGAATAACCTCGTCAGAGTGTACATTTTAAATCTGAAGCTTTCCATGCATCTGTTCCTGAGAGAAGGATGCTCTTGGGCCATTTTGGTGAAAAAATATGGGAGTGTATGTGTTTGTGCTTGTGCGTGTGTGCGTATGTGTGTGTGTGTATCTGTGCATGTGTTTGTACACACACACATGCCACGGTTACAAGTGACCCAAAATTTACTTGCGTTTACATAGAGCCAAGTTAAGGAACTGTTTCCATGGTTCTAGATTTTGGAAACACATAATATTGTAATTTGATGCTTAGATAACTATGGGTTTCAGCATCTTTGATTATATTGTCACCACTGTTTTATGGTGCTATTGCAACATGGTCTGTGGGGGACAGGGGAGGAAGGGAGTGGAGAGTGAGAATTTAGCCTTCTTTCTTTTATTTCTTTATTTCTTTTTCCCCTCCTCCATCCTCTCTATCTTCACTACCCCAGGAAATTAAGTTTAAAGTACTCATAGGAATTTTTCATTACTGTGCAATTCAAACTACAGATTTACATAAGCATGTAAAAGTGAAAGATTCTAGTTTTTATCACTCTCCTTAAAAACTCCTAGGTAGGAGTTCTGAGTGAAATGAGAACTGGGTCTCAGGATCATTCCTACTCCATTTTGAATAAGGATATAGAGTTTCCAATAATGCTGTAAAGGGGACCTTAAGCTTTGAACTGAATTATTACCTCCAAGTGTGTACCTTAGCAAATGCTTCTATGAGAGTTTTTACATTTTCTGTCTCTTTCAGTACTAATGTTGTATGCTTCCTTTTAAGCAGAAAATAGAAGCTATATAACATAATGTCACCCTTTGCTATATAGCTGCTACCTGTAAGCTAAATTCCAAACTCAGCTTCAATAATAAACTCCTGACAGGAACCTGGTAGTATCTATATATTTATGCGCCCCTTTTAGTTAGGACTACCATGGCAGCTAGGTGGCAAAATGAATAGAGTACCAGGCCTGGAATCAGGAAGACTCATCTTCCTGTGTTCAAATCCAGCCTCAGACACTTAACTAGGTGTGGGACCCTGGGCAAATCATTTAACCCTATTTGCCTTATTTAACCCTATTAACCTCATCTGCAAAATGAACTAGAGAAGGAAACAGCAAACCACTCCAGTTTCTTTGCCAAGAAAACCCCAAATGAGGTCATGAAGAGTTAGACATGACTGAAAAAATGACTAAACAGCAAAATTATGACTACTCTTTCTGCAATGTGATTCCCTCCTTTTTGAACATGAAAAATATTAGCTTAGGACATGGGTACCCTGAGATTTAGGTATATCATGGGTACATGGCATGTTTGAATAGTAGGATCTTCAATCTTGGAGGACTTGACCTCTCGCCCCTGATTGCTATTTCTTCCTTGCATTCCTTTCCCTGAATTCAGGTGATTCTTCATTTCTTAGAAAAGGGAAGGAGAAAACTGGAGATGTTTATCTTTTCCCTCCCCTATCGCCAGCAGCCATGGCATCTAGTAGTAGTGCTACTCACCCAGAAGGAGATACTCCATCCAGAGAGTCAATTAAAGAGGATTTGATACACGATGGAAGGAGACACACTTCCAAAATACACAAGGAGATAAAAAATAACAGTCACAAGTCCACAAGGAATCTCTGGTAACAGAAAAAAGAACCAGCTATGGACTCAAAAAACAGTCCAAGCGAGAGTTACTCTGTGGAGAAGAGTAGATTCTGGGTGTCCAGACAAGCAACCTTCCCAGAAGGTCACCCAGGGAGAAACTTCATGGCTATTCTACAAGAAGAGAAAGAACTCCAAGGCCGTGAAATTCCAGAGTTAGGAGTTGCCTTGGCCACATATATTCCTTACATTTATGGCTCATTCTCATTGTACAAAGTTTGTGTGAACTATTCCAACAGACATTCCACATATTCCTAGAAGAGCACACCCCAGGATTATTGGGGGGTGGGTGTTTTGTAGCTTTTATCCTTATCATGCCATCTTTGTAAATGATTTGGCCTAAAGCTAATTGTGCCTACTGCCTAACTATTAATGGGAAGCAACCCTGGTGGGAGCTCATGAGCTAGACTCTTATTGCAAGTCCACAGACCACACCCTAGAATCCAGGAGTAGCATTTGCCCTCTGAAGGCTCAACCTGTGAAATGTGAGGACAAGTCTCAATGGGCTATTAGGCAAATATCATAAGGAAGGAAAGTTTCATTCCTGGATGAGGAAATAAACATCATCTCTCACAACCTGAATTCCTGAAGCAGTGTTAGATTAAATTAGATGATATCTGGTAAGTGTCTTGAGTTTACCAAAATAAGGGGCGGCCTAAGGCCTTATTATTACAATGTTTTCACGACCATTGGGCAACCGTGAACAAACTGACTCTTGCCTCCCATTACTCGTGGTGATGGTTTTAAATAGGAGAAAAAAAGTTTGTTTAAATATTTCTGGTTCAAGGCAAAGCATTCTGAGATGATAAAGATGACTTAAGTGTTGAAAATCGAGTGATTTATTTGAGGAGGGTAGAAGAGACATGAAGAATGCCTATTAAAAGACCAGTTCTTCCCCAGGGGATTGGTAATCAGCTGCTATACAAGTTGAGGCCAGTGCAGTTACAACATTCCCAACTTTTATTGACTTGACAAGGCAAACCAGCTTCGCCAAAGACAATACTTTTGTATGCCTGGGGAATTATGTTTCGGAGGAGTGGAGTTTACCCTGTGACTTCTTTTTCCCCATTATTTTCTATTTCTGATTTGATGACACACTGCTGCATATAATGTGGCCCTCCTACCTCTTTCCTGGCTTCCAGACATGTGTTTGCTCTTCTCAAGGCCACACCAATCTTCTGTTCTCCTATGCAGTGACTTAGGGGCGTTATTTTTGCAACATAAATCCATTCAGAATCATGAAGAAAAATCAATTTTTAAGAAATACACACAACTGCTCCCTGACAAGGTTTGGCCCTTCTTTCGTACCAAGATCTATTTACACAGAAAGTTTAAAAAAATAAAATCTGCTTAATTCAAGAGTATGCTTCAGTATTTTCAGTCGGAAGGTAAGGACAAATATTCCTTCCACAGAAGTTATAAAAATTATATAAAATTTTCCTTTTCAGGAAAATCCAGATTGGGTGCCATCAGCTAGGTGGCTTAATGAATGAACTGATGGACTTGGAGTAAGGAAGATATGAATTTGAATCCTGCCTCCAACACCTAATTGCTGTGTGACCCTGGACATTCCTCAGCCTTTCGCATTTAATCTTCCCTAGCCTTATTTTCCTCATGTGTAAAATTCAGAAAGATTCCTCTTCCTGAGTTCAAATCTGGCCTCAGAGACTTACTAGCTGGTCTCAGTTTCTTCATCTGTAAAATGGGACAGAGAAGGAAATGACAAGCTGCTCCAGTGTGTTTGCCAAGAAAATCTCAAAAGGGGTGACGAAGGGTCAGACTCAGTTGAAATGGCTCACCACAACAAAAATGAGATAATAACAGTACTTACTTCTCAGGGTTGCTGTGGGGATCAAACAAGACAGTGGGGAAAGGGCTGTGCAGGTCTTAAAGCATTCCATGAACATTAGCTCCTGGCTGTTAGACATGATTTTTTGACCTCTCCCACACCTCATGGGATCAGGGATGTGTAAAAAAATAATAATAAAGTTCTGCCGATTTGCGGGAGGGCCAGGTAGAAGCTGCAGAGTCATGTTGGGTGAGGGGACAGGAAATGTGCTCATCTACATGTTGTCTCATGTGTCTGAGAGAGAGAGAGACAGAGAGACAGAGACAGACAGACGCAGAGACAAAGAGAGAGAGACAGAGAGAGAGAGGGAGAGAGAGAGACAGAGAAAGAGAGACACACAGACAGAGACAGAGAAAGAGAGAGAGACAGAGACACAGAGAGAGAAATAGGTTGAACATATGACTGAGAAGTAGGGGCTTCTACTGAATGTAACGGTCAGACTAGAGAACATCATCACAAATGATTAATACACTTTTATTATATTGTTCAATGGGCCAAGATGACTAATAATTCATTACCTCATGCCCAACCTCTCAGGAATGTGTCTTTCTGCACTTAGTGTGGTTGGGCCCTGGACAGCAGACACAGTCCATTGTCAGAATGTTTGGTAATTGACTCTTCAAGATGAAAAGGGCACAAGCAACACAAAACTTCTTTTCTATAGCTTTCGTTCCACTTGTATGGGCACACGGGGTTTCCAGATTTGTCCCCACCAAGAGTGAATTTAGGATTCTAGGACCTGTGTGCAGTAGAGCAGAGAGTGCACAGGGTATAGAGCAATAAAATGCCCACTGGAGTCCTGGTTGTGTCCCTTACTAGTTTTGTAACCTTGGTTAAGTTGTTTAACCTTTCTGAGCTGATTTTAAAATTGTTTTTAAATGCTTTATTGATGTTCTTTTCCTTTTTCTCTTTTTTTTTTTTTTAATGCAATTTATTTATTTAACATATTTGGTTTTCAGCATTGATTTTCACAACAGTTTGCATTACAAATTTTCTCCCCATTTCTGCCCTCCCCCCCCACTCCAAGATGGCTTAAATTCTGGTTGCCCTGTTCCCCAGTCAGCCCTCCCCTCTATCACCCCCCTCCCCTCTCATCCCCTTTTCCCTTCCTTTCTTGTAGGGCAAGATAAATTTCTACGCCCCATTGCCTGTGTATCTTATTTTTTAGTTGCATACAAAAACTTTTTTTGTTTTTGAACATCTGATTTTAAAACTTTGAGTTCCAAATTCCCTTCCCTCTTCCCTTCCCACCCACCCTCCCTAAGAAGTGAGCAATTCAACCTAGGCCACACATGTATTATTATGTATAACCCTTCCACAATACTCATGTTGTGAAAGGCTAACTACATTTTGCTCCTTCCCAACCCATCCCGCTTTATTGAATTTTCTCCCTTGACCCTGTCCCCTTTCCAAAGTGTTTGTTTTGATTACCTCCACCCCCATCTGCCCTCCACTCCATCATCCCCCTGACTTTTATTTTTTTATATCTTCCTCCCTCTTCTTTCCTGTGGGGTAAGATACCCAACTGAGTATGTATGGTATTCCCCCTCAGGCCTAATCTGATGAGAGCAAGGTTCACTCATTCCCCCCTCACCTGCCCTCTCCCCTCCTCCCATAGAACTGCTTCCTCTTGCCACCTTTATGCGAGATAATCCACCCCATTCTATCTCTCCCTATCTCCCTCTCTCAGTATGTTACTCTCTCATCCCTTAATTTCATTTTATTTCTTTTAGCTATCTTCCCTTCATCCTCAACTCACCCTGTGTCTGCTCTCTCTCTTTTATATATATATATATTCACATACATACACATACATACATATACACATAGATACATACATACATACACATTCACTTATATATATATACATAAACATATCTATATATCTATCTATCTATATATATATATCTATATATATATATATGCATATTCCCTTCAACTACCCTAATACTGAGGTCTCATGAATCATACTCATCATCTTTCCATGTAGGAATGTAAACAAAACAGTTCAACTTTAGTAAGTCCCTTGCAATTTCCGTTTCTTGATTACCTTTTCATGCTTCTCTTGATTCTTGTGTTTGAAAGTCAAATTTTCTATTCAGTTCTGGTCTTTTCACTGAGAAAGCTTGAAAGTCCTCTATTTTATTGAAAGTCCATATTTTGCCTTGGAGCATGATACTCAGTTTTGCTGGGTAGGTGATTCTAGGTTTTAATCCTAGCTCCATTGACCTCCTGAATATCGCATTCCAAGCCCTTCGATCTCTTAATGTAGAAGCTGCCAGATCTTGGGTTATTCTGATTGGGTTTCCACAATGCTCAAATTGTTTCTTTCTGGCTGCTTGCAGTATTTTCTCCTTGATCTGGAAGCTCTGGAATTTGGCCACAATATTCCTAGGAGATTTCTTTTTGGGATCTATTTGAGGAGGCGATCGATGGATTCTTTCAATTTCTATTTTGCCCTGTGGCTCTAGAATATCAGGGCAGTTCTCCTTGATAATTTCCTGAAAGATGGTATCTAGGCTCTTTTTTTGATCATGGCTTTCAGGTAGTCCAATAATTTTTAAATTATCTCTCCTGGATCTATTTTCCAGGTCAGTGGTTTTTCCAAGGAGATATTTCACATTGTCTTCCATTTTTTCATTCCTTTGGTTCTGTTTTATAATATCCTGATTTCTCATAAAGTCACTAGCTTCCACTTGCTCCAATCTAATTTTTAAAGTAGTATTTTCTTCAGTGGTCTTTTGGACCTGCTTTTCCATTTGGCTAATTCTGCCTTTCAAGGCATTCTTCTCCTCATTGGCTTTTTGGAGCTCTTTTGCCATTTGAGTTAGTCTATTTTTTAAGGTGTTGTTTTCTTCAGTGTATTTTTCAGTATTTTTTTGGGTCTCCTTTAGCAAGTCATTGACTTGTTTTTCATGGTTTTCTCGCATCCTTCTTATTTCTCTTCCCAATTTTTCCTCTACTTCTCTAACTTGCTTTTCCAAATCCTTTTTGAGTTCTTCTATGGCCTGGGGCCAGTTCATGTTTTTCTTGGAGGCTTTGGTTGTAGGCTCTATGACTTTGCTGTCTTCTTTAGGCTGTATGTTTTGGTCTTCTTTGTCACCAAAGAAAGAATCCAAAGTCTGAGACTGAATCTGGGCACGTTTTCGCGTCCTGGCCATATTCCCAACCAACTAACTTGACCCTTGAGTTTTTCAGTGGGGTATGACTGCTTGTAGATTACAGAGTTCTATGTTCTACGTTTGGGGGGGAGGTGCCAGCTCTGTCAGAGCCGCACTCCTCCTTCCCCAAGGACCCCCAGTCCAGACTGGGCTCAGATCTTCGGCAGGCTGTGCACCCCTGCTGTGATCCGCCACTTAATTCCTCCCACCAGGTGGGCCTGGAGCCGGAAGTAACAATAGCTGTAGCTGCCCCTCCTCCGCTGCCCCCGGGGCTGGAAGCCGAACCGCGAACTCCCTCCACTCCAGCAGCTTTCCCACTAACCTTCTCCGCAGTCTTTGGTGTTTGTGGGTCGAGGGGTGACTGGTAACTGCCGCAGCTCACATATTCAGGGCGCTAGGGCCCCCTCCGCCCGGCTACCGGTCTGGATCGTCCACGCCGCTCAGGCTGGGCTCTGCTCCACTCCGTTCCCAGCTCCCAGCTCCGTGCGGAATAAAGCTCACCCAGAGACCATCCGGGCTGTCCTGGGCTGGAGCCCTGCTTCCCTCCGCTGTTCTGTGGGTTCTGCCGTTCTAGAATTGGTTCAGAGCCATTTTTATAGGTTTTTGGAGGGACTCGGGTACGGAGCTCACTCTAGTCCGTGCTTACCAGCCGCCATCTTGGCTCCGCCCCCCTTTTTCTCTTTTTTTAAAGTATCATTTCTATGTCCTTGTGACTCTCTGTCCCCCAACAGAACCCTTCCTTGTACAGGCAAACAAAATAATTCAATACATTGTCCATGTCTGAAAATGTGTATGCCTCATTCCACACTTAAAGTATGCCATCTCTAGCATGTTTCACCATTAGTCTTATTAAACAATTAGAAACTACATTGGCCAGATTTCTGAAATCTTTCAGTTTTGTTTTCTTTTACATTATTGTGCTAATCCCTGCAAATTGTTCTCCCAGCTTTGCTTACTTTACTCAACATCAGTTCATATGAGTCTTCACAACTTTGTCTCAATTCTTAATATTTGTCATCTTATATATAACAAGAAATTATTACATTACCTTCATATGCCACAATCTGTTCAGTCATTCCCCAATTAATAGACACTCAGATCTTTACTACTGCAAAAAAAAGTTACTGTATCTGCTAAATGGGAATAATATTTATATTATCTGTCACACAAGTTGTTTCTTTAGAGTCTTGTGTCATAGAAAAGCACGTTGATATTATTATTTGACTATCACTATAGTCAGGCTTCAAGAGGTGTAAGGATATCCCAATTTGAGTTTACAGTAAAATCTCACTTAGCCAGAACCTAACTGGAACTCTTAATTAATTAGGGGAAAAAAATGTAATTTTGTTCTCCTGTATTTGTTCCACTTGGAGAGGGCAGTTTCAGTAGAGTGATATGGTCAGATGCAAAATTTCAAAGGGTTTGGGAGTGAATGATAGGAGGCAAGAGGGATATAAAAAGATGGAGGCAATTAGTGCAGACTATTCCTTCTAGGAGCTTGGTTATGACGGAGAAAAGAGATAGTGTCCCTAAAGTCTGGACACATAGGCAAAAATGCATATTTTCAAGAAATGAAATGAATGAAATTTTCAACAACATTTTATTTAATTGGAATATTAACAAATAACATCTTCAATATAATTTCCATCATTTGAAATGAAAAGATTGATGCACTTTGCAAGATTCACATGAACCTGATGCAATAACTCCACATTGCCGTCAATTTTAGCACATTCACTCTTGTTCATTCAAGTGTGTTGCATCTGTGATTTTCATTGAGTACACCTTCTCCTTTACTATACCCCAGAAAAAGAAGTCAAGGTGGCCAAGGTCTATTAATATTCCAATTAAATAAAATATTGTTGAAAATTTCATTCATTTCATTTCTTGAAAATATGAATTTTTGTTTACGTGTCCAGACTTTAGGAACACCCTGTAGTACTCTCATAAGGGGATGCTTCACAGAGCTCAGGGAAGGTTTTACTTTTAAGGATGAGGGAGATCTGGGCATGTTTGTCCATAACAAGGAACAGGCCAATGGATAAGGAGAAATTAAAGAGAAGGGAAAGAGAAGGAAGGACTGATCAATGAGCCAAGTTCCTGGAGAAGAGGGATGGCATGGGATGAAGGCCAAAAGCAGAGGTATTGGCCTATACAAAGAAGACACTGCCTCTGTGTCAGGAACTAGAGTAAGAAAAGAAAGACTGAGGAAAAATGGAAAAGGAATTTGAAGAGTATCTGATAAATTATCTTGATTTTCTTAGTAGTAGACAAGGTCTCCTGCCAAGAGGACTTACGTAAGGGACTACACATAAAATTGTGATATAAATATCATTAGTTATTAATCACACTAATGGCCAAAGGGTTACATTGGTTGGTGGGTCTGAGATGGGCAGATAAATGTGGAAAACAACCAGTTGTGGTTCAAATAATACCTTCTTGGAGTAGAAATATTATTGCCACAGTATGACTAGATGGAGGAAAAAAGAATGAATTGGCCACAGTGCCAGAATATGTGTTTTTCCCCCTGGAATAAGGAAATCAGCTTTGGCCAGTGGTTACCCTGATCTTTACAATGTTTTATCACTAAGTCCTGGGCCATAATCACAGGGATAGTTAAATGTCCCTCCTCCCACTTCAACCTTTACTCTGCACATGAACTATGAATGTCCCCAAAACGATGGTACAGGAGTACATTTATACAAGAATGGAGTATGCAATTTATGCTATTAGGTTCTCACAGAATTTGGGAGAAGGAAAACAAAATGCCTCCTTAGACCATAAGAACCAGTGTAGAAACTGTCCTGCAAAATATTTTGGCTAAAATAGATGCTTTGTTCACAGCAAATACTTCCACGTCAAAAAATAACCTTTAGAGTTGCATCTTGGTTGATCTGATGTTCTGTGTGGTCTACCCAAGGTAGATACTTATAGTATTGTTCTTAGTCAATGGACCTGGGGAGGCAAGCATGGTGTCAATTATGGAACCAAAGTCACCAAAAAGGTTGGAGAAAGAAGATCCGTGAAGGACAGATTTCAGAATTATGTAGGAAATCAAATAATGGAGGGGAAAATAGGTAGAGTCTATCTGGTTGAAATAGAAGGAATTAAATGGGACTGAATTCAGCCTTTTAGGTCTTATCGATCACTAACCTGCTGAGTACATATTGTGATGGCCCAGATGTTCATGCCACCATACTCGCCCAGGACTGATGCTATATAACTGGGCTTCAATCTCTCCATCAATTAAATGAAGGGATTGGTTAGATAATAACAAATGTCCTTTCCAGCTCTAAAATCTCAATGATTCTATGATTGCACAACGAGCCATATTCCTTAGAAGGATAACCCAGAGGCAACTTAAATTCCTTAATTATCACAGAGAGACTAAATTATGGTCAGGTTCTGATGATTTGCAGAATCTCATTTAACTCATCTATTCATTCAAGATTGCCTAATAAATTTCTATATTTCGCTTTTAACCTCCCATTCAGTTGTTGGTGTGTCAAGAAAAAACACCACCAGACTGAGAGACAAAAGACATGAGTTCTAATCCTGGCTTTACCACTGGCATACTGTGTCACTTTGGGTATGTCACTTACCTTCTCTATACCTCAGTTTTCTATTCTGTAAAATGAGATGATTAGACCCGATATTCTCTATTTTTAGCTCTGGCAAAAGGATCTCTGTCTCTGCAGTCAGAGGAACCTGGTTTTAAATCGTCTCTCTGTGCTTCCTCCCTGTGTGATCTTAGGCAAGTCACTTGACCTCCTTTGGACTTGGTTTCTTTATTTGTAAAATGAGGGAGCTGGACCAGACAGTCTTGGAAGACCCTTCTAGCTCTAACCCTTCAATCCTATAATTCTGTCTTGGAAGAAGTTCAGACACTAGAGGTGGCAGCTTGAAATCTGTCATCATTTTGCCTCATCAGCGCAAGCTTACCAAGGAGGTAAACAGAGCAATTCTAGGAATGGTGGCCAAAGAGGTGAGGGTTTGGGTTCAGCCATCTTTATGAACCTCGTTTTAAGTCACCTTGCATCATAAATGTGGGGCCAGCCTGCTCTACACTAATTCAGGAAGAGGGTACTAATATATTTTAGAGTAAGGGTTTAGGGAAAGACACTTAATAAATTTAAATGAGCTATACATAATCAACTAATCTATCAGGACCAAGAATCTTAGGATCACTGATTTTATCAGGTAGTGAGAGTAAGGGATAAAAGCTGGGTAGCACTTCTGCTGTTTTAGTACTCATGGCTACCTATGGTTTTAAGAGATCCAGAAATAGGATCCTAGCACTTTGAGTAGCCGTCTTGTGGTGGGCTTCTGGTAGGACATGGACAAGAATAGCACAAAATGAGCTTTGGGTAGATTTTAATGTGCATTTTGGAGAGAGCACCTAGCCCAATATCATAGGTTCATTGATATACTGAAGAGTAATCCATGGACCAGAACTCTGAGTTCACATGAATCAGGTTCAGTCCTGGAGTCTTATGATTAGTAATTGTCTGGCTCATGTCCATATCTGGAAATATCAGAATTTATTTGTTTTTTTTTTTAAAGAGGAGAAAGGAAAAGTGTCCTCCTTCATCTTCTAGGAAAGCACGCCAGCTTCTAAAACTTCAAATATAGGTCAGTTTTCATTTAATGCAACAGGAAACACCAAGGATTCATACTAAAACTCATATCTAGCCATCTAACAGTCCCATATTTCTCAGTGTCCTATATAATCCACATGACATATAGTACCAGTATTTCATGACAAAAGGCCTAGGAGGAACACAGTGGAAGTCATGGGGGATCAACCTGAATGTCATCCACATCACTGGTATGAACTGGGCCCAACTCCTAAGCCAGAAATCAGTTTGTCATTGAATTGATCCTATGACCACGAACATTGGGTGTGGGTGAAGAAATTAAACCTGTGCAGCTTTTCTTCAGTTCTCATCTCCAGTATTTCACTGTGTTATAACATTCCACAGAAATGGGTAATTGAAAAAATCTTGATCTCAACCAGAGCAATCCTGGTGGCACAGACATCATCCTCTCCACTCCAGCCCCAATATTCATTATGGAAACCATCTATCTTCAACTATTGATAAGAAGAGAGCCGAGAGTCAGCCTCCCTTCCTCCCACCTCCAAAATATATTGGGGGTATGTGAGCTTATATCCAAATTTGCTCATGGTGACAGCAATATGCCTGGGCCATCAGGGTCACACATATACAGACAGTGATCATTCTTAGGCACCAAGTTCCTCCATGTAGAAACAGCCAGCCTGACTCTTCATCATGAAAAGCCTCCCACATTCCCATGTTCAAGAACCCTGATAAATATTCCATTTCCAGTCTGGTATATGACAGAGATGCTATAGGCATGATGCTAATGTTGCCGAAAAGGATATAGATGGTTGTTGTTGTTTGTCCTTCATTTTTTAACAGAATCAATGACATCATGGGGTGATGTCTTTAGCATAAATTAGACTGAAGTGAGGTAGAGTTACACAAAGTAATCAGCCTCACTCTCTCTTTCAGAGTCATCTAAGTCCAATGGCAAGACAAAAGTCAAGACAACCACATTGGCTCAGGATACAGTGGATGGATTTTGTGTCTTTGATACCGAACCAAGCGCTAAGCACTCCACAGAGCCTGCTTCAGCTACCCTCATGACCACTGAAACAGATTGTTCTCATCCACCCATTCTGCTGAGTCTTCACGTGCTTGGGGTAGACACAGCCCTAACTCACCAGGAGGTTTGAGGCCCATCAGTTACCTTCAACCTGGTTTAGCCATCTGCTGAGATGGTTTTGCAGGGTGTAGCTGCTGTGCATGCTTCAGTTTCTTGAAGCTACAAGGGACAGTTGGTTGACAGGTCAACACCCAAAGTGGATAAGCAACCCTGGAAAGGGCTTGGCAAGCACTCACACCATAGGTGCTAGTCCTTCCTGAACACCCCCTACACGCCATATAGAGTAACAGACAAAGGTAGAATTCCCAAGGCAGATGTTGCACAGTGATGGCTTTGTGAGACCCAGACTCACATTCCTAGGTGGTAACAGCTCCCTAGCTCTATTTGAAGACTCATCTCCAAAATCTGTGCCACTGATGGCACCTGGCTTTTAAAGGACACCAACACAGCAGCCTCTAAGAATACTCAGGGCAGTAGGGCAGAGCCTCTGGAGCCACAGGAGCCTGAGCAGGGGTAATGCCAAGCATATGGCCGAAGTTGATCTAAATATCATGAGTGTATAATTGAAGGTAGGGCCTGGGTCCCAACCAAACAGGGGAACAAGGCTGGATTCAAACTTTCCTCGAGAGAATATAGGGGGTCCAGAGAACTCTAAAGGTGTAGGTCTATGAGACAATATCCAAAGTAGGCAATCTAGAAAGAGGAGAAAGGAAGGTTCTCCCTACACGAGCCCAAGTCCTGTCCTTGATGACACAAATCCCTACTGCCTGACCTTCTTTTCTCCTCCCTCTCTTACCCTCATCACCACCTCCTAACTGCTAGAAAAGATCATCACCTCCATCTTGGAAAAAGCTGACCATTTCCCCTTAAAGGCCCAACCCAAAGATCATAGGATCTAAATCTTAGATTGAGATATGGAAGGGACCTAGTCCAACCCCCTCATTTTATAAATGGAGAAACTGATGCCCAGAGAAGTTAAATGATGTGCTAAAATTTACACAGATAGTAAGTAGAAGAAAATTTAGTAAGAGAATTTTTGTAGTAGAAAACACTGGAAACAATCTCAGTACCCATTGACTGAGGAATAACAATAGATCATGGCATATGAAAATAGCAAATGCTATCGTGACATAAGAAATGAAAAAAAAAAGTCAGGAATTCCCAGACACATAGGAAGACTTGCTTGCATGAACTGACATTGAGTGAATTAGGAGGAGAACAATACACAATAACTACACTAATGTAATTAAAAAGCAAATTAATATAAATCCCAAAACTAAGTAATGATCAGTTTTAACCTGAAAAGATACGAAGATTCGCCTTCCCTTTTTGATGCAGAGAAGGTGAAATTGTTAACTGGTTGAATTGGATTGAAACTAGAACCTAAATTCTCTGACTCTGAAACAGTGCTCTTTTTCCTCTTTATGAATTTCATCAGCAAATTGGTATCAATTTATTAAACCTCATTGGTGATATAGTTCTGTAGTTGTGAACTTATCCCATGTCAGAGTAAAGGGTCAGGTTAACCAGTAAACAAAGCCCAAAGACAGTGCAAGTTCATGCTTCTTTAAAGAGTTAACCTTGTCCAGAGAATTTCACACCCTGTCGAGGAGACTAAGTGGAAGGGCCTACCCAGTTCTCTGGATACATGTCTGGACATCATGCCCAGCAGCAGTGGTGAGCAGGATTGGACACATCATTACAAGCAGTAAAGGTTGTGAGTGGTGCTTTGTGTGACTCTAGAAATGTGTCAGCAAAGCAGAGGTGAGTCAATCTTGTGATTTGGGGTAGGGTTTAAAAATTCTAATCACTCTACCTTTGTCCAGCCATAGAAATATAAGGGATAAGACTGAGAACTACCAAATGGCTTGAACTCTTTCCATTAATAACTACTCAAGAAACATCTCACTAGTACTAATTAGCCAATTAGCACCAATATTTGTCACTGTATCTCTGATCAAAACTCCCTGTTGGATACCGGGAAAAATTACATTCCTCAGGCTATAGATCAGGTTTACCTTTTTCAAGCTTAGACACATCTTTAATGATCATTCATTTTTGTACTTAAAAAATTATATAGATACTTTTTGTTTCTATATCATAGTCATTTCTAGATATATCCCTTCCACCCAACCCTTGAAAAGATCCTCCTCCAGTTTAAAAAAAGAAAAAGGAAGAAAGGAAGAGAGGGACGGAGGGAGGGAGGAAGGGAAAAAGAGAGGGAGGGAGAGAGAGAGAGAGTCAAGGAAAAACAATTGACAATTTCACCTTCTTTGCATCAAAAGGAGAAGGCAAATCTTCATTTCTCTTGGGTTAAGACTGGTTATTAAAATTATTTAATGGAATTTTAGGGGAGCTAGGTGGCACAGTAGATAGAGTTCTGGGTCTAGAGTCAGGAAGACTCATCCTCCTTAGTTCAAATCCTGCCTCCAGACACTTGTGTGACCCTGGGCAAGTCAATTAACCCTGTTTGCCTTAGTTTTCTCATCTATAAAATGAGCTGGAGAAGGAAATGGCAAACCACTCCAGTATCTTTGCCAAGAAAACCCCAAATTTGGTCACGAAGAGTCAGACACAACTGAAATGACAACAACAAAGTTGGACTTTATTTTGCTTTTTGATCACATGAATGCAGTTCCTGTGGATTTGTTCTTCTCCTTAATTCACTCAATATCAGTTCATACAAGCAAGCCTTCCTATGTTCCTGGGAGTTCTTGATTTTTTTTCATTTCTCATGTCTCAACAGCGTTATTGTTTTCATATGCCATGATCCACTGTTATTCCTCAGTGAATGGGCACTGAGGCTGTTACCAATTTTTTCTACTAAAAAAACAGTTTAGCATATTTCTAGCATTGCTTTCTTTCCTTGACCTCCTTAGAGTAGATGTAAAGTAATAACCCAGAAATCCCACTAATGGGCTCATACCTCAAGGCTAACCATTCATTTTGCAAAGCATAGCCACTACTATGACCTACATCAGTTATCAAAGGATTTCTCTAATACCATGAATCTCTCTGTGTGTATTCTTTGAGTTAGTGGATTCTTATACATTAGCCATTTCTGGATTTACACTAGAAACTCTTTGGGGACCAAATTCATTTAAGATCAATTCTGGAAAACCAAGTTACTTCCAGGGTGACACAGCCACATTTGTAACTTTTAATTTCTCTTTCAGCAGTAAGTACTTAAAAAGAAGGTCAGTAAAGTGGCACAGTGGATAGAGCTCTGGGTCTAGAGTCAGGATGACTCATCTTTCTTAGTTCAAATCCTGTCTCCAGACACTTAACAGCTGTGTGACCCTGGGCAAGTCAATTAACACTTTTTGCCTCAGTTTCCTCATCTATAAAATGAGCTGGGGAAGGAAATGGCAAACCACTGAAGTACCTTTGTCAAGAAAACCCCAAATGAAGTCATGAAGAGGCGGACATGACTGAGAAGACTGAATGACAACATAAAAAGAAAGAGCTGATATTATTTTTGATATAGCAAAGGCTAGGTGGTGCAGTGGATTGAGCACTTGACCTGGAGTCAGGAAGTACTGAGTTCAAATCTGGCCTCAGACATATACTAGCCGTGTGACCCTGGGCAAATCCCTTCTGTCCACCTTAGTTTTCTCTTCCGTAAATTGGAAATAAAAATAGCACCTACCTCTCAAAGTTGTTATGAGGATTAAATGAGATTAGATTTATCTAGCATTTTGCAGACCTTAAAGTGATATGTAATCATTTATTGTTGTGTTTGTTGTTGGACGTATAGTGTTGTAGAAAGAGGGAAAGACCTGAAATCATTTTGAATCTTGGTTCTGATATATACTAGCTGTGTAACTAGGGATAAGTCACAAAACTCCTAAATCTGTTTCCTTATCTGCAAAATGAGAATACTGAAACCTACGGTATATCCCAAGACCATTATGTGGATGGGTTTAAAGTATAACAAACAGAACAGTGTCGGTTTTATACTGGACTTATAAATTCATCAGCATAGGGAATTACCAGGGAAGAAAATCCAATTGCTACTATCATTGTTATATTCAAACTGATGTAAGAATACATTGGTCTGATTATGCTTTTTATAAGCCTGCCTTTGAAATATTAAAGACTTTCATGTTTGGGGGTAACATGGTTATCTTAGTCTAAAGATGACATAGTATCTATTTTTTGATCTATAAATCTCGTTCCAATTTTTGGCCCAAAGCAATAAGATCTGACCTTTAATGTATTTTAGAAGGTCTTTTTGAATGACAAGATATGAAGAAACCTGTTTAGTTTTGTTTAATCCAGCATCACAGAATGTCAAAGCTGGGAGGAGCCCCAGAGGCCACCCAGTAAAATCTGTATCTTAATAAAAATCCCCTCTACAATACACCTGACAAGTGGTCAAACTTTTGCTTTAATACCACTAGTGGGGAGAAGGGTGAAGCAGGGATGGTAGAGAAAAGATAGGCATTCACCTGAGCCCTCCCAAATTGTCATCCCAACAACTTTAAATAATGCTTCAAAACAAATTCAAAAGTGGCAGAACCCACAAAATGAGAGGTAAAATGATTTTCCAACCCAAGACAACTTAGAAGGTCAGCAGGAAAGGTCTGTCACCTAGAGTGACAGTGAAGCCACAGTCCAGGCCCCAACAAACCAGTAGCAGGCCTTGGGAACAACTGAATCAGTGGCAGCAGTGGTGACTTCTGGACCGCTCAGTTCGCAGGCAATAAGGGGGTCAGGCAACCACTGACACTGGGGGCAGGACTCTGTTGGATTGGACATATTCAGATCCAAGTTGCAGTCTTGGATTGCAGTCCAGAGCAAAGAGGAGCACTAGCACACCAGAGGTTGTTGTCACACAGCAGCAGAAACAGTGCTCCCAGTTACAAGTCTAAAAAGAGTGCTTGTGGTCACTTAGAGTCCAGAGCACAGGCCAGGAGAGGAGTAAACATATTTCTCCTTATATCATACCCCATTGGAAGAATCAAGGTCCCCAGAATTAGTTTTAAAAACAACTACACAAAAAACCTGAAGTTTGAGACAATGTTCTCTCCATCATGGAAGCAGAGCCCCACTTTAGCATAGAGTTAAATGCCAAGAAATAGGCTGGAAAAAATGCACAAATAACAAAAAAGATTCCAACTATGGAGAGTTACTATGGTGACAGGGAAGAGCAAAACACAAACTCAGAAGAAGAGAACAAAATCAAAACTGCTATATCTAAAGCCTCAAAGAAAAATGTGAATTGATCTCAGGCACAAAAAATAATTTCTGGGAGAACTAAAAAAGCATTTTAAAAATCAAACAATTGTGGTAGAGGAAAAATTGGGAAAAGACATGGGAGTGATACAAGAAAATCCTGAGGGGAAAAAAAGGTCAGCAGCTTGGTAAAGAAGGCACAAAAAAATACTGAAAAAAATAACACCTTAAAGAACAGAATAAGCCAAATAGTAAGAAAGACATAAAAATCAAATGAAGAAAAGAATGCCTTAAAAAGCAGATTTGGCCAAATGGAAAAAGATTTACAAAAATCTGCTGAAGAGACTCCTGGAAAAGCAGAATTGGCCAAATAGGAAAGGAAATACAAAAGCTCACTGAAGAAAATAATTCCTTAAAAATTTAAATTGGGCAAGTGGAAGCCAATGACTCCATGGAACATCAATAAGTAACAAAATGAGATCAGAAGAATGAAAAAAAATAGAAAAAATTTGAAAAATATTTTTAGAAAAACTGACCTATAAAATAGATCAAGGAGAGATAATTTAATAATTGTTAAATAACTACCTGAAAGCCATTATTTTTTAAAAAAAAAACCTACACATCATCTTTCAAGAAATTATCAAGGAACATTGCTCTGATATTCTAGAACTAGAAGGTAAAATAGAAAGGGAAAAACTCTACCAATTACCTCCTGAAAGAGATCCTAAAATGAAAACTCCTAGGAATATTATAACTAAATTCCAGAACTCCCAGGTCAAAAAGAAAATATTGCAAGCTGCCAGAAAGAAACAATAAAAGTATCTTGGAACCACAGTCAGGATTACACAAGATTTGGCAGTTTCTATCTCAAAGGATCTGAGAGCTTGGAATGTGATATTCTGGAGGGCAAAAGAGCTAGGATTACAACCAAGAATCACCTACCAAGCAAAACTTAGTATAATCTTTCAAGGGGAAAAATAGATATTTAATGAAATATAGGATATTCAAGCATCCTTGATGAAAAGACCAGAGCTGAATAGAAAATCTGATTTTCAAATACAAGATTCAAGAGAAGCACAAAAAGGTAAACAAGAAAGAGAAACCATAAGGGATTTAATAAGATTAAACTGTTTATATCCCTACATGGGAATATGAAACTTGTAACTCCCAAAAAATTTCTTATTATTAGGGCAATTAGAAGGAGCATACATAGACAGAGGGAACAGGTGGGAATTGAATATGATGGGATGGTTATCCAAAAAAAATTAATTAAGGAGTGAGAAAGAGCCATGTACTGGAAGAAGGGATAGGGAAAGAGGTAGAATGAGGTAAATCATCTCACATAAAAGAGGTGTGAAAGAGCTTTTACAATGGAGGGGAAGATGAAAGAAGTGGGGTAAGAAGCACATGAACCTTACTCTTGTTGGAATTGGCTTAAAGAGGGAATAAAATATACACTTGGTTAGGTATAGAAATCTATCATACCCTACAGGAAAGTGGAAGTAGAAGGGGATGAGAAAAGGGGGGGAGAGACAGTTTGAAAAAAGAGAGGGAGAATTGGGGAAGTTGGTAGTCAGAAGCAAAAAAACTTTTGAAGATGGACAGGGTGAAAGGAGAGAGTAGGATAAATAGGTGAACACTGTTGCAACACTAATATTATTAGTTGAGACACTAATACACACTGTTGGTGAAGTTGTGTGCTGATTCAACTATTCTGGAGAACAACTTAGAAGTATGCCAAAGGGCTATAAAATGATAATCCTTTGACCCATCAATATTATTGCTAGGTCTGTATCGTGAACAGATTAAAAAATAAAAGAGGAAAAGGACATATATGTACACAAATATTTATAGCAGCTCTTTCAGTGGTGACAAGGAATTGGAAATTCCCCATCAACTGGAGAATGGTTGAACAAATTGAGGTGTATGATTATGATGGAATACTGTTGTGCTATAAGAAATGACAAGCAGAATGCTCTCAGAGAAACCTGAAAAGATGTACATGAACTGATGCAAAGTGAAATGAACAGAACCAGCAGAACATTGTATACAGTAGCAGCAATATTATATGATGGTCAACTGTGAATGACTTAGCTATTCTCAGCAATACAATGAGCCAAGACAATTCCAAAGGACTCATGATGAAAAAATGCCATCCATCTTCAGAGAAAGAACTGGTAGAGTCTGAATGCAGATCAAAGTATACTTTAAAAAAAGTTTTCTTTATTCTTCTTTGGTTTTTTTGGGGGGGTGGCAGGAGGAATCTGTGTTTTCTTTTACAACATAATATAGAAATGTGTTTTGCATGACCACACATGTATAACTTATACCAAATTGCTTTGGAACTCAAAATTTAAAAACAAAAAATGGTATTTAAAATCATTTTATATGTAATTGGGGAAAAATAAAATATTAAATAATTAAGAAAAACTCTTTTTAAAAGGACCACTATCAAGGGAGAACCAACTACATCCCAGGGAAATCCATTCTACTTTAGGCTAGCTCTATTTGTGAAGAAGTCTTGTCTTACCACCAGTTGAAATCTGCCTTCTCACAATGTCTACATATTACTTCTAGTTTTACTATTTAAGGCCAAGTAGAATAAGTCTAATCTGTTTTCCGTCTGAAAGCCCTTCAAATATTTGTAGACAATGTTCATTTCACCTGTAAGTCTTCCTATTTCCAGGCTAAATATTCCCAGTCCCTTGAATGGCATGATAATAAATGCTTATTAACTGACTAACTTCAAAAGATTCTTATGTGTATGATCCTTATTCTGGAGTTTTCTATACAAGTAAAATCACAGGTCTAGTGCCTATCTCTACCTTTATGACCTCAAAATCTTCTGCTTTACTAAATGTCTCCCTCTATACATTTCCAGGCTTATCAATATTCTTCCCAAAATATGGTATCAAATACAGAACACAATACTCTAGATATGAATGAAAAAAATACAGGGGTGGAACAGGAGATTTATCATCTCTGTAGTCTTGGACACTTTGATTTTCTTAATGTAATCTGAGCTATTTTGGTGCCCTCATCATTTAACTGATTCATATTGAACTTATGATCCACTAAAACCCCCAGAACTTTTTCAAAGGATCAGCCATGAAAGGTATTTTTTGAACCCAGCTAAGGTTTTCTATTTATCCTTATTAAATTTAATCTTATTATAACAATCCCATTTGTCACATTTTTTATATCCTTTGGAAGGCCAACTCCATCTTCCAATATGTTAATGATGCCTCTAAGGTCTATGTCATCTACAAATTTAATAAGCATGTCAATTATCCAAGTCATTGATAAAAAATGTGAAACTGAGCAGGGCCAAGAATAGATCCTCTACTAGAGACCACTTACAAGTTGACACCAAGTCATTAAAATGATGATTCTTTGAATTCAATAATTCATAATTCACTATCATCAAGTCTACATTTCTCCATATTTTCCAAGAAGATAGCACTAGAGACTTGGTCAAGTGCTTTGTCAGATCTACATGAAGTACATCTATAGCCCTCACTCAATCTATCACTCTAATAAGAGTGATAGAAAGAAAGGGGGGAGGGGAAAGGAGGGAGGGAGGGAGAGAAGAAAGGAAGGAAGGAAGGAAGGAAGGAAGGAAGGAAGGAAGGAAGGAAGGAAGGAAGGAAGAGAGGAAAAAGAAAGAAAAAGAGAGAGAAGAAAAGAAAGAAAGAAGGAAGGAAGGAAAGAAGGAAGGAAGGAAGAAAGGAAAAAGAAAGAAAAAGAGAGAGAAAGAAAGAAGGAAAGAAGGAAGGAAGGAAGGAAAGAAGGAAAGAAAGAGAAAGGAACAAAGAAAGAAAAGAGGAAAGAAGGAAGGAAGGAAGGAAGGAAGGAAGGAAGGAAGGAAGGAAGGAAGGAAAAAGAAAGAAAGAGAGAGAGAAGAAAAGAAAGAAAGAAAGAAAGAAAGAAAGAAAGAAAGAAAGAAAGAAAGAAAGAAAGAAAGAAAGAAAGAAAGAAGGAAGGAAGGAAGGAAGGAAAGAAAGAAGGAAAGAAAGAGAAAGGAACAAAGAAAGAAAAGAGGAAAGAAGGAAGGAAGGAAGGAAGGAAGGAAGGAAGGAAGGAAGGAACGAAGGAACGAAGGAAGGAAGGAAGGAAAATGAGCTTTGTTTGATGAGCACACAGTCTCTGGGAACCCCCTTGAATCTGGAATACAGTCTCTAGGAGCCCCCTTGAACTGTCCTTGAATCTTCCAACTAGATCTGGCCTTCCCCTAAGGCCACAAGCCTTATCATTATCATTATGTGGCCTTCCCCTAAGGCCACAAGCCTTATCATTAGGCCCAAATCTCTACCTAAACCTTGCCCTCTATTGTTACTTTAGATATGCATGCCTTCAGTTGCTTCCCAACCTTGATATTCTTTCAGGAACTTCCTACCCTTAATCCCATTCTCTTGGTTTCTGGACTCTGACCCCACCTTATCCCCCTTAGACTTCCCCTCAAGACCCTCCCTATACCCCTCTGCTAGTCACCCCAGACCACCCCTCAATCCCTCCTACAATCTTTGTGTATATAATCTCCATCTTGCCTCCATGAAGGTGCTCAGATTCAATCTAATTCAGTAGGTTGAATCTGGCCCGCTTGTGGAAACAGGTGTCACAAAGGGGGGGATTTCTTAAGATAGCCCATTATGGTGAATACCTAATAAACTTTCTCTTTTCCCTTGGCTGAGAAGGCTTGAGTCGAATTCTTTTGGCAGGACCTGGCGTGTAGGTATTTTGAGGTCTCGAGCACCCCTAAAAACCTATGGTTCCCTACAATCATCATTTTTTTCATAAACTCTTCATTTTTGGTTCCCTGACCGGGAATACTGCTCATCTCAAGTTTTTCTCTAGCCAAGACTGGAAGGTAAGCCTCTCTCTCTCCCAATCCCCTTCTCGCTCTCCAAGCATTTTGGAAGTGCTTTTTGGGCCTGACTTCCCAGGTCCCCAGTAGGTCAGACAGCTGCTGGCTGTCTCAGACTCAGCCTGACGCTCTCAGGTTCTTGGTCCAGTGGTTTATGTTCAAGGCCATGGACCTGGGCACACCTTCTGAAACAAAGAGGACAAGGATGGACGCCCTATCTGGAAGTGCGCCCCCAATTTTCCCAATTCTCTCAGCACTAGGAAATGGGAAAATCTCAGGTACCTTTTTGTGTTTGTTTTTTCCTGTCTTGCTTTGTTCCTTACTCCCAGATCCCCCTTGCAGAGGAAGGGACTTCCAGCCCCCCTGGGCTCACAATGGGTCAATTATCCTCAATCCCCCAAAATTCACCCTTGGGCTGTCTTTTACGAAATTGGAAAACATTTAAGTTCTCTAAAGAACTTAAAAGGAAAAAACTGGTATACCTTTGCAATACTGCTTGGCCACAATATCGCCTAGAAGACCATGAAGAGTGGCCTTATTTTGGGATTTACAATATAATACTCTTTTACAGTTAAAATTATATTGTCAGCGAGAAAGAAAATGGACAGAAATTCCTTACATAATGACCTTCACGGAGCTCTCTTGGAACCCCATTCTCAGAAAAGATTGTAAGATGCTCATAGCTAGAGCCTCTCCACAAAGGGGCAATGGGGGTCAACAGGACATTTTGGATAACCCCCTCTTTATGGGCCCCAGGGCTTCAGCCCCAGCCCCTCCTCCTGCTCCCCAACCTCCCCAGAGCACCCTTGTTTCCTGTGCTCCCCCTTCCATGGACATGCCCTCTTTCTCTTGGTTTCCTGTAGTGCAACCCTCCTCTTTTCCTGCCTCCTTCACGGTCCAAGTCTCCAACCTTGCATCTCCTCCCATGGCCCCAACCCCCTTGGCGACCCCTGCTCAGGTCACAGCCAAGGGTCTTGTTGAGGTGCCTCCCTCTATGGCCCCTTCCCCTGAAGGGACCCCTACTCAGGTTCTGGCCTCATGGCCTACCCCCGAGGCAACCCCTACTCAGGTTCCAGCCTCAGGCCCTGCCCCCACGGCAGTACCTCCTCCCCTGGCCCCTCTCTCTGAGGGGGCTCTCACTCAGGTCTCTTTGGAATCTCCCTCTCTGACCCCTACCCCTCTTCAGGTGCCAGCTGATCTTCTCTCTTGCCAGCCAGATGCCCTGGCCTTGCAGTCTAATCTAGGTCAGCCAGCAGCTCCCAGACCCTCCCTCACCAGAAGCGGGACTTCATATATCCCTCCCCAAGCTCCAGGTCCCACAGCACCTTCAAGTCTTTTTCCCCTGAGGGAAGTACCTGCCTCCCCTACTGGGACAAGGAGAGTGCATGTTCCATTCTCCATTTCAGATCTCATTCAAATTAAAGAAAAACTGGGGAGACACTCAGAAGACCCCACCAAGTTTACTGAGGGTTTTAGGAATCTGTCCCTACAATTTGAACTTTCTTGGTGTGATTTGCATATCCTTTTCTCTACCTGTTGTACCACTGAGGAGAAGAGGAGAATCTGGGAACATGCCCAAAAATTTGGGGATCGTTTGGCTAGCGATAACCCCATGAAATATCTCCCAGGCACAGCTTCTGTTCCCACTAGTGACCCAGGATGGGATTACCAAAAGAGTGAAGACAGGGGAAAGAGAGACCATATGGTAATTTGCCTGTTAGAAGGCCTAAGAACTGCATTTCAAAAGCAAATAAATTTTCAAAAAATTAGGGAAGTTACTCAGGGAGAGAAGGAAAACCCTGCTCTTTTCCAGGCCTGGCTAGTAGAAGCTATTAAGAAGTATACAAATTTGGATCCTGATTCTATTGAAGGGGCGGCAATACTTAACATGTATTTCATTAATCAGTCTGCCCCAGATATTAGGAGGAAACTGCAGAAATTGGCAATGGGACCCCAAACACCTCAGGCCCAATTACTGCGCTTGGCCTTTGGAGTGTATAACAACAGAGACCTGGTTGCAGCAGAGGAAAGAAAATGCAGGGAAAGAGCTAGAGACAGGGAACACGCTCAATTCTTGGCTGCTGCCATGGCCAGGAAAAGACCCAGGGAGCCCCCTTGGAAGTCCATTGGCTTGGGCAGTGGGGAAACCTGCTTTTGATGCCACAAGGAGGGTCACTGGTCCAAGGAGTGCCCCTCTAGGGCGCCCCCCTGGAGGAAGCCTCCAAGATCCAGGCCTCCCAGACTATGCCCAGCATGCAACCAGGAGGGACATTGGAGGAAGGATTATCCCCGAGGTTGGAAAAGTGGTAGAGCTTCCTCCCAGTACCCTGTTCTCCAGTCTTCTCAAGACTTGGAAGGAGGGGAAAGCCTGGGACTTGGCAGTGCTCCCACTTTCTCCACCTCTCTCACAGAGCCCTGGGCCAAATCGAGGCAGAAGGTAAGGTTACCCACTTTATCATGGCTATGTTCTCTTGTTTTAACTAATTGCTCTGGCCCCACATGCCCCTTGACCCATTGGGTCGTGGGCATCAAGGATCTGTTGTTTGAACACTCCTTCTCTGGCCTTGCCCCCTTGTTAGAAAGGGACCTGATGGTGAAATTGGGAAGCCAATTTTCTCTAGTTAAACCTCATAACTCCCTTTACCCTCTGTTTACCAGACCTCCCCAGGTTCCCTCAGAGGTATGGGAGAGGGTTGAGCCAATTGTTTGGGATCAGGGAATTCTTGGGCAAGCTACTTCTGCCACCCTAGCCATAGTTCCCCTCCATTGCCTTCAATATCCAATTAAGCCCAAGGCTTAGGAGGGACTGCAACCATTAATTGCCACTCAAGGCTCTGTCACACTCCCTCTAGAGTGGGCCACTACCCAGCACAAGCTTTTGGGACTTTGAGAACTAAACTGACCACCACTCCAGCATTAGCTTTACCTAATCTAGAAAAACCTTTCACTCCGTATGTTGTTGAAAGGAGAGGACAGGCTTTGGGAGTCCTAACCCAGTCCTTAGGATCTGATCCCAAGCCAGCTGCCTGTTTTTCAAAACAATTAGATTCTCTGGCTGCTACGGCCACTCTAATTGAGGAAGCTTCTAAACCTCTAGCAGACCAGCCCCTAGAAGCTCTGACTCCCCAGAGCATCCTAGAAGCAGAGGGCCACCAGTGGCTAGCTAACCACAGGCTCACCAAATATCAAGCTTTGCTCTTAGATACCCCCTACCCAATCTGAATGTGCTACACACTCCTGAACCCCAAAGCAGTGTGTGGTACACAGAACAAGTGATTAGGGGAGCTAGGTATGAAATAGTCATCTTTAATTCCCACCAGGGATATTGTCCTTTCTCTGTACTCCTGTACTGTCTGTTTTGTTGTTTGCTTAACCTCCTTGCCAGGTTTGTGTCCTCCAGGCTCCAAGCCATCAACTTCCAGACTATCACTTAGACTGTGTACCCCTTGAACTGGACCCATCGAGGCAGGGATAGCTCTACACTCCTTGCCAGCAGGAAGCAGTTTCAGAAGCTGAGACCTTCATCCCTGACCCCAAAAGAATTTGGGTCCTATTTGTTTGAGGGGGGAATGATGAGGGCACAGTCTCTGGGAACCCCCTTGAATCTGGAATACAGTCTCTGGGAACCCCCTTGAACTGTCCTTGAATCTTCCAACTAGATCTGGCCTTCCCCTAAGGCCACAAGCCTCACAATATAATTAGGCCCAAATCTCTACCTAAACCTTGCCCTCTATTGTTACTTCAGATATGCATGCCTTCAGTTACTTCCCAACCTTGATATTCCTTCAGGAACTTCCTGCCCTTAATCCCATTCTCTTGGTTCCTGGACTCTGACCCCACCTTATCCCCCTTAGACTTCCCCTCAAGACCCTCCCTATACCCCTCTGCTAGTCACCCCAGACCACCCCTCAATCCCTCCTACAATCTTTGTGTATATAATCTCCATCTTGCCTCCATGAAGGTGCTCAGATTCAATCTAATTCAGTAGGTTGAATCTGGCCCGCTTGTGGAAACAGGTGTCACAAAGGGGGGGATTTCTTAAGACAGCCCATTATGGTGAATCTCTAATAAACTTTCTCTTTTCCCTTGGCTGAGAAGGCTTGAGTCGAATTCTTTCGGCAGGACCTGGCGTGTAGGTATTTTGGGGTCTTGAGCACCCCTAGAAACCTATGGTTCCCTACAATCATCATTTTTTTCATAAACTCTTCATGTTTAGCATGGCACATTCTTGATGGCTCTTTGGGATCCCTGCTTCCTTTTTGGAATTTGACTATCCCTTTAATAATACATTCTAGAATTTTTTTAATCTAAGTTTTGTATCATAAGGTTTAGAACTCATGGGAAGCTCAGTCTAATAGTCCCATTTTACGGAAGAAAAGTCACAAATAGGTTAAGTGACTTTCCCAAGGTAATACAAGTAATAAATAGTAGAACCTGTACTTGAACCTTAGTCCTTTAACTCCAAATACCAGTGTTCTTTTCACTATAGCATAGAGCTTTGTGATGTGTTCAAAATGTACAGAGGGAACAAAAATTTGAAGTTAGGTTACAAAATGGGAAGAAAGAACCTTAAATGGTTGTCATTCAGGAGACTCTTCAGCATATGTTGTTGTTCAGTTGTTTGCATTGTGCCTGACTCTGTGACCCAATTTGGGGTTTTTCTGGCGAAAATACTGTAGTGGTTTGCCATTTCCTCCTCCAGCTCATTTTACAAATGAGGAAACTGAAGCGACCAAGGTTAAGTGATTTGCTTGGGGTCATACAGCTGGTAAATATCTGAGGCCAGACTTGAACTCAAAAAGATGTGTCTTCCTAATTTCAAACCAGCATTCTATCCACTGTGCTACCTAGCTGCCCTTAAGCCTACATCCACTTAAAAAGCTTGTCAAGTGCCAATTTGAGAGGAAAGAGTGAATACAAGAGATCAAAACAAAAGGAAAGACAGATGGGGTCAGGAGAAATTTAAATTTTAGAGTACTTAATGCTCCAAATAAGTGGCTTAAAAAAATAGTAAAAAGGATATTGACACCTGGATAAACTGAAAGAGAAGGGATAGAATCTGAACAACAACAACAACAAAAAGCCTGAAGGCAGCTCTCTAAAGGAAAAGATAAAAATATAAAGGATTAGAGCTTCTAGTAATTCTTTCTTTGTTTATGATTTGAGTACTTTGTGCTCCCAACAACATTTGAGGGTGATTAGAAGTATAAAGCACTAGGAAAATAAGGAGAAAAAACCCAGAACAAAAACAGTTAAAAGGAATAGTGTTTGAACAAATGAATGACAACGTATTTAATTAGTACTCAGATGTCTTTGTTTTTTATCACTTGTTCTAACTAGGGCATTTTGTGCTTGATTAGTAGAAAGGTGAAGATGTTGAGTGCTTTATCCCTGATTCAGTGTTATTTATGCCTCAAGTAAAGCCTACCACTGCATTTCCTCTATCCTAATCAAACTCCTTAGTAGCTACTGTATCAAGCATAACATGGTAGCTTATGAAAGATTTTATGTGAAAAATTAACTATTTTAATGGCAGAAGTGTCATGAAAGAGTTAAAATAAAATAGCTTTTTCGATAATCCCCAGTTTTCAAGGAAATCAATTTACTAGTACAACACACTCACTTAAATAATTGGAATTTTTCTTTATCTAGTAAGAAAAACTGAATCAGTTCATATATTTTTTTAATCAAATTAATTTTTTTCAGTTAACAAAAATCTATTTTCTCTACCTTCACATCCTTTCCCATTGAAAAAGAAAAACAAAACCCTTGTAATAAATTTGCATAGTCAAGCAAAACAAATCCCTACATTGGTCACATCCAAACAATATAAGTCTCATTCTGAGGGCATCTTAAGTCCATTGCCTCTCTTTCAGGTAGTGGGTAGCATGCTTTATCATAGGTCCTTTGGAATCGTAGTTGGTCATCAAGTTGGCATGCATTGTTTCCAAAAAATATTGCAAAGAATCATGTAGAGTTTTACATTTGTGACCAGGTAGATGATTTGATGAGAGCATGGCACTAAAGAGACCAAAATTATATGTATAATTTGGGTATAGGAAAGTTGCTTTACTCTGTTCTTCAGTAAGTTCTGCCATTCTGAACATAAGAGACCAATTACAAAGCAGATATGAAAGAAGGCGACACCTAGCTACCATAATAGAAAAACTACTCAAAGAACATATCATGCTCATGGTGATCAGGAGCACCATCTCATAAACCAAGAAAAACATGTTGTGCTACAGTATTTCATATGTTCAGGTGATTTGTAATCACTGATGATCATTTTTATTCCTGACAGCAGCTAGAGAGATGAGCCCTGGTTTGCCCTTCTTGTATAAAGAACCCTGACATACAGTTCTCTAACACATTTACTCTCAAAAAGGTCACAATCTCACATTCCCACTAAATGGAAAAGAATGGTTATTAAAAAACAGTGGTTAGGCTAGACAGTAAGTACCCAAGTATAAATATTTGGAATCCTCAAGTTCTCAGATCATTTTCAAAATAAACCATTTTCACCATGTAGAAGAAACTGTGGACAAAGTCAATCATTTAGTCTTATAATTTTATGGACACTCTTGTTTCATAAGTCGGTATTTGGAAAAGTTCTGTGATTTTATGTGGCTTCTCCTTTCCCTGATGCAGACTGCTATTGCCTCCACATTTTGGAAGCTACTTCTAGCTCCACATTTTGGAAGATGCTTTTATGCCTTGGTGGTCAGTCCTCTGGAGATACACCTCCTTGTACGTAGCCTGATGTATAGATGACAGTCACACAGTCCAATATCAGATCTCTTGGTATAGCATGCCAAAACTTGTGTTCTATCAAACATCTTTTTTAAAAATTAATTAATTTTTAGTTTTAAACATTCACTTTTATAAGATTTTGAGTCCTAAATTTTCCCCTGTTTCTCCCTTCCCCCCTCCCTAAGACAGCATGCAATCTGATATAGGCTATACATGTACAATCAGATTAAACATATTTCTGCATTAGTCATTCCACCAAATATCTTTCAAGAACTCAGAGTTCCATGCCATGATGAAGTATCAGAAGAGGGCTTATGGGCCATATTTTGAGTCAGTGGGCCCATATAGACACACCGGCAGCCAGAATGTCTCTAATAGGTGTATTTGATCATAGCTGGAAAGCAAATTGACCCTGTTAGTATCTCCCCTTTGGATATCTCCCCTTTCATCATTAGTCCTTTTATTGACAGGAGTGCCTTCTCAGGAATCATGAGTTCAATTCAATTTAATGAACATTTAATATATTAATCCATAGGCATTTATTAAGTGTCAATTATGTGGAGGCACTGTGCTAAACACTGAGGATACAGAGACAAAAGTGAAATAGCCCCTGCCCCCAAGGGGCTCACATTTTAAAGGGGAAGACATATACCTATGTATATATGCAGAATATATTCGATGTAACTATGAGATAGTTTTGGAGAAGGGAGTGTTGTATCAGCTGGTGGAAAACCAAAAAAAAAAAAAAAAAGCTTTTATGACTTAGGTGATGCTTGGGCTTAGCCTTGAAGAAAACTAAGGATTCTAAAAGGCAGAGGTAAAGAAAGAGTGTCTTCCAGGAATGGTGGACAATCGTTGCAAAATCAAAGAGATGGGTAGATGGAGCATCATGTGTGAAGAACTTTAAAAGCCAAACAGAGAAGTGCAGAGCTGATCCTAGAGGCAACAGGGAGACAATGAAGTTGATTCAGTGGGATAGGGGGATTTTGTTACATGATCAGACCTGTGTTGAAGAAATCACTTTAGCAGACATGTAGAGGATGAACTGGCTGCTAGATGGTGCAGTGGACAGAGCACCAGGGCCTGGAGTCAGGAAGACGCATCTTCCTAGAGTTCAAATTTGACCTCAGACACTTTCTAGCTGTGTGACTCTGGGCAACTCACTTAACCCTGTTTGCCTCCATTGTCTCATCTGTAAAATGAGCTGGAGAAGGAAATGGCAAACCACCCCAGTCTCTTTGCCAAGGAAACCCCAAATGAGATCACAAAGAGTCAGACAGGACTGAAAACAAATGAACAGAGGATGAATTTGTATTAGAGAGAAACTTAAGACAGACAGATCGCCCTACTGAAATAGAGTGATGGCTGTGTTAATGGAAAGAATGGTATGCTTGGGAGAGATGTTATAAAGATCCAAACAAACCAGATTTGACAACATGTTGGATACATAGGGAGGGTAAGAGTGAGGGGTCAAGGATGACACCATGGTTGCAAACCTAGACGACTGTAAGGATGGTGGTACCCTTGATAGTAGAAGAGAACTGTGGAAGAGGGGTGGATATTAGGGAAAAGAAAGTTGCTTCTATTTTGGATGTGTTAATTTTGAGATGACTCTGGGACATTTTATTTGAAATGTCCAATTGGAAGTTGGTGGCATGGGAGAGGTGCTCAAAGGGGTGCCTGGGACTGGCTATATAGCTCTCAGAGGCATCTACAGAGAAATGATAATTAAACTGATAAGGTCACCCAGAGTAAAAGGATTGAGAAAAATAAAAAGAGGACTCAGGACTGAAACTTGGGGTACATCCACACTTAATGGCCCACAATACACAAAGCACTGTGCTAGTCACTAGAGATACAAAGATGCTTGTGTTCTCCTGAAGTGGGGAAGCACAGGGTAAGTAATCACAAAGTAAATTGAAGAAGGGAAGTCTCCTAACAACTAAGGAGATGAGGACAACCTTCCCACAGCAAGAGACACTTGAGCTAAGCCTTGAAGAAAGCCACGAATTCTGTAAGGCAGAGCTGAAGAGACAGTATCATAAATGCTGACCTGCTATTATTATCCTCAGATGCATCTGAGAGGAATTCCTGTCAGGCACCTGATTCATAGTTTAGCAGATCTAACGGCAACTGAAAATCAAGAAGCATTTCAGGAGAGAATTAAGTGGTCACAACTTAGGAAGACAATTGACCTTTCTCCCAGTAAAGCAGTCGGAGCCTGAAGTGTGCTCTGCACTGAAGATGATGTCTTTATTATCTCTTATTTATCCCAGATGACATTAAGATTAATTTTTAATGTTGCAGAGATGTGCATATTGATTCTTTGCCCTCCTTTCTGTGTGTCCTGGATTTCAATCAAAAAAAAAATACCAAGCCTTAGTTGTCTTTTAAAAAACAAACAAAAGGAAGATTGGCTTAATAGCTAGAAAATCTCTGAGTATACCATACATGTCGGTATACATTTTCTATTTGTTTTGATCAATTGTGATAATTTCTAAATATTGCCATCTGGTAATTGAGTTGTAATGATGTGGTCTCTTTGACTAGAAGATTGAGGATAGGAAAAAAAAGTCTCCAGATAATTCAGCCCTGCCAATGCAGAACACAGTGGGGAGAGAAGAGATAAATGCAGCATTTACCCTCTCCTCTCTCTCTCTCTCTCTCTCTCTCTCTCTCTCTCTCTCTCTCTCTCTCTCTCTCTCTCTCTCTGTCTCTCTCTCTCTCTCTCTCTCTGAAAATTTGTTTCTGAGGAGGTCAGAGTCAGGGGCTGCAACACCAGTCACAATTAGAACTATCTATTCAAATGTCCTTTATGGGCACAGACCAACTGTTGGAGCCCCATTGAAACCACACAACTCAGCAAGTATTTGGAATAGAGCAGCTGTGTGTTTTGCTTGTTTTACTCAGTTAGTGCTGTCATTGGCTTCAATGCAGGCAAAACACAAGCAAAAGAGTCAGGGAGAGCTTCCCCGGTTCCTGGTGAATGACTCATTCATCCCCGTTTTCCTCTTTCCCCTTCCCCTCAGACTAGACTGGCAATGTGTCCTCTCCTTGCTCACAAGGGTTTTGTTTGTGAGCCTTGTAGGTCACTATGCATAGTCTCATCATAAGGCCACATGGAGTCACATATTTGACACCTCTGATCTAGCCCAGTTCCCTCATTTTGAAGATGAGAAAATGGAAGCCAAGAGAGTGGAGCTGCCTTGCTCATAGTCACACAGCAGCAGAGCTGGCATTTTAACTGAAATCCTGTGATTCCAAAAACTAGAAGCCTTTCTACTTCCTTTGTCACATCTGCCTCCTAAGCAATTGTTAAGAATTGTGGAATAAAAAGTCAGAGTAAGGCAAAAACATAATTAAATCATGAAATCTTGATAACCAGGAAAGTTCTGTTTCACCATGTGCCTAGAACTTTCACACAGGAAAAAGAGGAAACAAGTATTTGTGTTCTATGTGCTAGGCATTGTGCTAAGAACTTTAAAAATATTATCTCATTTGATCCTCAAAACAACTCTGGGAGGTGGATGTTATTATTATCCCCATATTACAACAGAAGAAACTGAGGCAGACAGAAGTTAAGTGACTTGCCAAGGATCACACAGCTAGTAGGTATTTGAGGCTGGATTTGAACTCAAGTCTTCCTGATTCCAGACCCATCATTCTATCTATTATCCTACCTAGCTGTCTCAGTATCATATGACTAAGATATAAGATTCCAGGACTTAGGACAATCAATCCATAAGCATTTATTTATTGACTGCTTATTATGTGTCAAGTACTATACCAAATAAGTTCTGGGGATACAAAGAAAGGCAAAAACATAATCCCTGCTTCAAGAAACTCACATTGTCCTGGGAAAGAGCCTCACAGAGACCATCTGAGATTCTTAATCTTTTTTTGGAACTAGACCTCTTTGTCAGTCTGGTGGAACCTATGTGTCCCTTTTCAAAATAAGTTTCTTCAATGCATAAAATAAAGTGCATGTTATCAAAATATGTATATTTTTATAAGTTCACAGTTGTTCAGTTGTGTTCAACTCTTCATGACCCCATTTGGGGTTTTCTTGACAAAGGTACTGGAGTAGTTTGCCATCTCCTTCTCCAATTCATTCTATAGGTGAAGAAACTGAAGCTAACAGGGTTAAGTGGCTTGCCCAGGGTCACAAAGCTAGTAAGTCTCTGAGACCAGATTTGAACTCCTGAAGATGAGTCTTTCTAACTCCAGGCCCAGCACTCTAGCTGACCAAAAAGTTCACAGGTTTATGTGACAATGTTTTACTGCTATGTTTATTACTATGTCTCCTAGCTGCCCAAAAGTGCATAGACCCCAGGTTAAATTGATTCTAGTCCAAAGCCTCTCATTTCCCTGAGGATGAATCAAATTTAGAGGTGAGGTGAGACACTAGAAGTCATGCGGGTAACAAACATAGCCTTTGTATCCTTTCCCCTACTTTCCCTATGAAGAAACTTAGAAAATGACACTTATTTTTCCAAAAGGACGCAAGTAGAATTTTTAAACAAGACATACTTAAAAAAAAACCAACAGCCAGTCTCTGTTGTTGGGTTACTATTTTTGGTTTTTGCCACTAACATTTTGTATAATTCTTTTGTAGTGTAGTATGAGTCCCCCATCTAAATTATTGTCACATTGTGTGTGTGCTGTTTTGTTGTTGTTGTTGTCGTGGTGGTGGTGGGAGAGAACAGTAGGGGAGTCTTGTGTTTTTGTAACAATAACAACAAAAGAACAAAATAAACAATCCCCAGACAACATCATAGGGCCAGGGATTGGGAGGAAAGGGGAGGCTTGTCTTAGGAAGATACCCAAAGAGCCCCTTTGACTCTCCCCTAGTAATTCCAGGTGATAAAGAGCACCTAATCTGAGGCTTCTTGTCCCTGCTTCCATATACCACCAAAGCTCATTCCTTCCTCTTGAGGTGGCTGCTCACAAATATTTCAGCACCAAGACCTGCTTCAGTAGTGAGTGCCCACTGGCAGTGAAGGCTTTTAATATGAGTATTTGAAACAAATAAAGGAAGAAGGTGGAGGGGGGAAGAATTTGGGGGAGGCCACAGTAAGAATGCTCTTTGTCCTGATTTAACCAGGTAACTCACCCAGCATGGAAATGGAGTCTCAAAGCTTACAGGCACATCCACCTCATATATATTAACTATTTTGTGCCGGGAGACTTTGGAACATGACATTGTTAACAGCGAGGGTCCTTGATTGAAAGAAGGTCGCTCATGATCTGGAGTTGCTACAAGGGCAATAAGCACTCTGATATAGCTAATCCCCAGAGCGAGGTATTTCGACAGATGTCTGTCAACTTACATAAGCCAGCCAAAGCACCCCACCAAATGAGCTGGCTCGGAATAAATAAGATCCATAGAATGGGTGTTAATCTTTTTTTCTTTCCATGAACATATTTTTAACAAAAATCACCATCAACAACCCACACATATCCTAACACATTAACCTTGAAATCTGGAACCTCAAATGGTGTATTTGAAAATAAAGCAAAGCACGTTACTGGATATCTTTCAGGGATGAGATTTCCTGTCTTTCTTTCAATTTATCCCTAAGTTCCCTTCTCATTCTCATGCTGTTTGGTTTTTCCTCTGCCCCTGCCTGTTTAATCACCTCCTCTCAGCCTGAAGTAGAATAGAAAGAGCCTGAATTCGGATTAAGAGTCAAGAGACCAGTGTTCAAATCCTGCCCCTTATATTTCCTAGCTGTGGATAAATCCTTTAATCTCTCTGACTGGCAGTTTCTTCATTCAATGTCAGTAATACTGCTTTTATTATTTACTATACCTCAGTGGTGCCGGGTAATCCCACAACTCAATTACCTTTAACCTGTGGCCAAAGGACACAATTAGCTTAAAACAAATAATAAGACGCTGTAATAATAAACATAGCCAATAAAACATTTCCACATAAACCTGGGGTATATCCTCTCATAGATAAATCCAGGGTTGATGGAGGGAGTAGACAAATGTGGGGAACACATGTGGAGAGGCACACATATGGTGAATACATGAAGCCAGGGAACACGCATGGAGTGGCAGACACGTAGGGAACATGTTTGGCCCAGGCATATTGTGAAGAAGTGTAGATAGAGCAAATCTTTATGACCTAGACAGGTATATAAAGGGGTAACTCATGCCTACAATAATTCAGGGCCACTAATATCTTCTAGTTATATCATTGTGCTAGGCTAATTTGGGCAAAGGGCAACTAGGTGGCAAAGTGGATAGTGGTTCAGGCCTAGAGTCAGGAAAACCTGAGTTCAAATCCAGCCTCAGATGCTTACAAGCATTATGACCCTAGGCAAGTCACTTAACTCTATTTGCCTCAGTTTCCTCATCTGTAAAATGAGCTGGAGAAGGAAATGGCAAACCACTCTAGCATCTCTGTCAAGAAAACCCCAAATGGGTTCATGAAAAATAGGACAGGACTGAAATGACTGAACAACAAGATCCCAGCAAGTCTTAGTCTCTGTTGGATACTTCTCAGTCAGATGCTTGGAACATACAAAGTCCAACATCATGAACTCATAGTCTCTGCCAGTTGCTGCTTTGCTAGACATTTCAGCCTTGATGGACAATGTAGCTCAGGTATAGTTGCCACCACCTCCCAGTACTGGTTTATCTGAAATCCTTTACGATCTCTTCCTTGGAGAAGAATGAGTGTTTCCAAGCTTCTCCAGTTCATTCAGAAAAGGCAGAAAAACCTTTGCCAGAGGATTAGTAAAAAGTTTCCCCTGTCTTGATTTCTTCACAGTCTTGGCTACTGGGATCTTCCATCTCTCCCGCTGGAGGGCTCTTAGGTCCAGACATGTGTCTCTTTTGAGCAAAAACCAGGCTCATCCTAGCCAGTTAAAGAACTCAGGGTTATTCAATTTTTTGGCCTCTTCATCTTAGTCCAAAAGCTCTCCCTCTGTCAGGGACATCAACTTAGAGTGAAAATTCCATATCCTTTCCAATTTTCAGTCTTTGAAGACTAGACTATAACTCACGTAATGACTATTTGCCTAATAAATACCAAATAGCTCTGAAGTTGAGGGTTCCCTAGGTTTAATAACTCAATCTCTTCTCTCATGTAAACAAATGGATAGAGAAAACAGGCATGGAGAAAAAACTAAGCCCAGGGGACACGGTCAATATCTCTATCACCTGCCTAACCACATTCCTAGTCTTTTCAAACACACACACACACTCACACACACACGTGCGTTTAGTCGATTCGCATTTATACTTATACACACACGTAGGTGTGTTTATATGTTTGTACACATGCATGTATTTATGGTATATACATATTCTTGTGTGTTTACACATATATACTGAGGGCTTTGGGGGCACTACTTAAGGACTTTTGCAAGGAAAGTCGTCTATATGACTATCATTTCATTCTATTTCTCCTTGGGTCAGAAGATCTAGGTTCAAATTTCAAGTTTCAATCTCTGAACCTGTTTCCCCATCTACAAAGCGAGGAGATAACTAAATGACCTCTAAGGTCCATTCTAGCTCTCATATCTGTGTTTCTTTGATCCTATGATAGTCTTCCCTTTCCTGCTTCTCCCATCACTCTGTCTCCTCTCCCAACACACCTACTGCAATTCCTGACATTATAAAGATACCTTTGGAAAACTCTTATGAAGATGAGTTGTTCCTTATTCAAGCAATAGAGTTTCTGATTGAAAATAGAGCCTTGATAGTTGCTAGATTAAGAGAAAATTGGAACAGTAGCATATTCCAGACTGCCAGCCAAATGAATAGCATGCTCACAAATAATGCTTTGCATTTATGAGGAAAGATCATTTAAAAGCATTCCTTATCTTAATGTATGCAAAAAGACCCTCTGAAGTTTTATAACCCCAATCTGCCTTACTGATGGAAACACAGGCCCAGTGATTATTAATAGATTTGCTGAAGGTCACTATCAGTAGTACAACTACAAATCTAATCTAGGACAAAGGGATTCTGATTCTCAGCTACAACATTATTTTAATCCTTTACTATTTCAAGGATCCATGATTTCATTGGTGTATATATATTCCTGTTAGTAGACAGGCCTTAGGAGCTTAAAAAGCTGAACACCCTGTGGCTAGCTTTCTGAATGGTTTCCAAAGGATACAGATAATTCCAGGAAGGCAGACACACAGTCCATTACCTGCCCCCGTGAAAAACCTTTCAAACTCAGGAAAGCCTTGCCAAAATTTGAGCCCTCTGGCTTAAGTTTCCAAAAACACAGTCATCTCCATGACTGATGTGGTGATGTGGGTTAGGTCAGTGAAAATCATAATATTTATATAACTTTAAATAAAATTCACATTTGCATAGATATTCAAAGATATGTGTGCATATATATGTGCATATACACTTACAAATGTGTATCCATGTATGTATATATACATGTGTGCACATATATGTATATATGTAAAAATTCTGCCCTCTGAACCTATCACCTCCTGTTAGGAGATGGGTAACATTTTTTATTATTGATCTTCTCGAATCATAATTAGTTATTACATTGAGCAGGGTTATTAAGTCTTTCAAAATCATTTATCTTAACAATATTGTATTATTTATAGAAATTATTTTCCTGGTTCCACTCACTTTACTCTGCTGTAGTTCATTCAAGATTCCCCACATTTCTCAGAAACTGTACCAAGATTTCTTTAAAGTGGTTTTTTGGTCCATATCCTTTGACCTTAGAGATTCCATTATTAGGCATCTACCCAAAGGATGTGAATGAAAAAGAAAAATGTTTTGTATACCAAAATATTTGTGGCAATTTTTTTTTGTAGTTGCAAAGAACTGGAAACAAAGTCAATGCCCATCAACTGGAGAATGGATAAAAAAGTTGTGGTAATTGAGTGTAACAGAAAATTATAGTGCAATAAAGAGAAACAACATGATGAACACAGAGAAGTATGAGAAGACTTCTAGGAACAAATTCAGAGTGAAGTAAGCAGAATCCGGAAAACAATTTCCACAATGACTATAGCATTGTAAGTGGAAAATGCGACAACAAAATGAAAATGCATACTGCACACCTACTAAATGCAAGCCATTTTACCTGATGTTTGGGATTCAAAGACAAAATGAAAAAAGTTCTTGCTTAAAAAGAAGAAGGTCTTACAGACAACAAAATATTCATGATAAAACTTTTTTGAAGTAATAAAGAACTGGAAACAAAGATGATATCCATCAATTTAGAATTAGCTAAATAAGAATAAGGTGAAATGTATCATTATCACACTATAAGAGAAAATTAATATGAAGAATTCAGAAAATCTTGGGAAGTTTTACTTGAACTCATGAAGAATGAAGTAAGCAGTACCAAGAAGTAATATAAATAATAAGAATGTAAATGAAAAGAACAAAAAAACTGAGGCGGAGAACTATAGGTATAAAATATCGAATACACTCTCAGACAGTTGTTATGCTGATAAGTTTTGAAATGCCTTTTTTCATCTTTCTTGTATAATTCTAGTAATAAGGAAGATCCCCCTTGGTAAGGGAAGAGTAAGAAATTGATTAAAAAATGAAGATGATACAAAAACAAAAGTTTAACACAAATAAGATTTTTTTAAAAATTTTAGGTTGTCCTCTAGGAGCTTACATTCTATGAGAGGGATACAACATGTAAACAGAGAAGTATATATGTGATTATTTGATAATGCCAAGCTGAGAAGTTTATATTGTATCCTAGAAGCAATAGGGACTCACTGCAGGTTCCTGAAAAAGGAAGGGACATGGTGAGACTCGTGTTTTAGGATCATTATTTTGGTAGCATTACGAAAGGTAGATTAGAGAAGGAAAAGACTAACAGTCCAATTAGGATACTGTTACAATAATCTAGGTCAGATGGGATGGATGCCTGCTTTAGAAGGATGGAGAAAATTTGAAATATATGGAGGAGGGAAAATTGTCAAGACATGACAACAGACCTGATAAGAGGGGTGATATTTATTTGGTTTTTATTCTTCATATATTTATTCTTTATATACATACATATACACATATGTATGTATACATATAGATACATATATGTGTGTGTATATATATGTCTCCTCTGATAGAAGGAAATTCCTTGAGAGCAGAGATTGTTTAATATGTTTTCTTTATATCTTCAGTACCTAGCAGAGTGTTTAACATACAGAAAGCACCTTAAACTGTTCATTGGTTGAGGGAGGGACAGAGGGAAGGAGAGGGAAGGAAAAATCTTAGATGTCTTTGGCGTTACAATCATGTGTCACTAGAAGAGCAACAGAAATAGGGAAGTTAAAAGGAAGGGTAGTTTTAGGCTACAAGATGTACACAGAAAAGTGTGATATAAGGAAGGGAGTGATGAGGAAAGAGAATTAAACTATAGAAGATAACGAGATCTATTTCAGATACGTTGAGTTCAAAATATCCATAGGATTTCTGGTGGAAGATATCCAACGGGCAGACAAGATGAGATCAGAACTTAGATGAACTATAGATCTGAGAGTGATCTGCATAGGGATAACAGTAGGAACCCCTGAGAATTCAAGAGATCATCGAGTGTGGAGGGAGAAAAAATAAGAAAGCCACACATCATTTGATACTTCTTTGAGGTGCTCGTCAGCCACCGTTGTGAATTACATATAGCTACGTGTCCTATTCCTGTGCTAGTCAGTAAGTTATATGAGTGTAGGGGCTTGTATCCTTTCAAAACTTTGTACTTCCCTACCCGACTATAGCACACTGCTGTGAACATAATAGACGCTTATCAACATTTGTTGAGCTGAATTTAGTACTTTTGAAAACCCGTTGTCTTTCCTATTAGCAAGTCTAATTCTTTCAATGTTCTCCCAGATTATTCTATTATAAATAATTATATAATGATATATGTCATTTTATATAAATATATAGATATATTATATAATGGTCTTTTCCATTTGGCAGCTAAGTGGCACAGTGGTAGAGTTCTGAGCCTAGAGTCAGGAAGACGCCTCTCGCTGAGTTCAAATCCGGCCTCAGACACTTCCTAGCTGTGTGACCCTGGGCAAGTCACTTAACCTTGTTTGTCTCAGTTTCCTCATCTGCAAAATGAGCTGGAGAAGGAAATGGAAAACCACTCTAGTATCTTTGCAAGAAAATCCCAAACAGGGTCACAAAGAGTCGGACATAACCGAAACAACTGAACAATTTGGTGAGCATTGATTTCCTCACCCCCAATATTATATTTCTAATGGAACTAAAAATGAGCATTCTTTATGCTTTAAAAATATTTCTAGGTAGCATTGCTTTCATCACATGAAGAAAGGTCATATGGTGCAATGGAAAGTTTAGACTTAAAGTAATAGGTATGAGCCTTGCCTTTGAGCTTTAGTAGCTATGTGGTCACGGTGAAAGCATGTTCAATCTGGTGGCAGAGAGCTTGGGTTCCAGACCTCCTTTGGCTATTTACTTGTTGTGGACTTTGGGAAAATTACTTGAAATGGACCTTAGTTTTCTCATCTGTAAATTGGGGTACTGGACTAGAAGGCCTCTAATGTTCCTTCTAGCTCTAAACCTATAGCCATAAATCATAATTTCTCCAAACCTCTGTCTGCTTTTATATAAAATGAAGAAAAGAAGAGCTGTCTGGTTGTTGTTAGGATCGAATGAGATAGTCAATCAATAAGCATTCATTAAGCACGTACTATGTCCAAGGAATCGCGCTAAGTATAGGGGATACCAATAAAAACAAGTTCTAGCCTTATATGTAAATTGCGCTATAGAACCTAAGCTGTGGCATAAATGACTGTCATTTTCCCAATGCTACAGAGAGGTAGAAGTTGGCAGTATATTGTAATTCCTCTTTTTCAAATGGGGAAAAAAAGGCAAAGATTTTTTTCTTCTACATCAGGACATCAAGGTACATTGTAAAGATGTCCTTGTTGGGGCAGCTAGGTGGCTCAGTGAGTAGAACACTGGCCCTGGAGTCAGGAGGACCTGAGTTCAAATCCGGCCTCAGACACTGGACACACTTACTAGCTGTGTGACCTCGTGCACGTTACTTAACCCCAATTGCCCTGGTTTCCCCCCTCCAAAACAAACAAACAAACAAACAAACAAACAAACAAAGATGTCCTTGTTATATCCAGGTAAGTTCCTATATGACATTTCTGACCAGGAAATTGGAGGAAAAACAGAATGGAGAGAGAAGAAGGATGATTGGTATGTATGTGGTTAAAGGGTATGAACGGACGGTAGGTGATGGACAATAAATCCTGGCATGACCCAGAAAGACGAAAAACACTTATAGGAATTCAATTCAATTCAGTTCAGTTCGACAAACATGTATTAAGCATCTACTAAGTGCAAAGCATATACTCTGGGGATACAAAGCATAAACAAAGAAAATCTCTCAGTTTTTTCACCTGTAAAACGAGCTGGAGAAGGAAAAGGAAAATCACTCCAATATCTTTGCCAAGAAAATCCCAAATAGGTTCACAAAGACTCAGACACAACTGAAACAACTGAACAACTCCAGAAGCTCATGTTCTATGGAAGGATGTACACAGGATACATGTATATGGATGTATATAGTGAAGTGTGATATAAGGAAGGGAGTAAAGGGGAAATTGAATTAAATTCATTCAAAAACATCAAAGCAAAGTCAAGATTATAGTCAGTATAACCTGATTTCCACTTTAATCTTCCATCTAGCTGTCAGAACTCAGTGGTTAGGAATTACTACTCTCTGGATAAATACCAGCTTTGTAATAGGGTCCAAAGAGAGTGGAATCTGGGTTTTAAAGAAAGGAGATTATGGTCGGGATGGTAGATTGGAGAGTAGGTTTATCCAAAGCTGTTTTCACTGTATCACAGAAACATCATCTTCCAGTCAAAAAGCAAAAACTAACTCTCATTTCTTTAGCAATCAATTCAGAGATAGGAATCCTAGGGACTAATCAAGAGTTTTGAAAAACATTTGCAAAACTTTTTGGTTCAATCAAAAATGCTTCAGAAGGGAGAGAGGAAAAGGCAAA